>NC_142523.1:34414380-34419380 GCF_964205215.1 Stylophora pistillata | reverse complement strand
TTTTTAATACAAGGATCTAACAAAAACTGCTGAAGACCAGAAGAAGGAAATCGAAAATCTTCAACAGCAAATTGCGTGTGTATAGGCTTAACCTAAGCTAAAGTAATGTACGAAGTATTATTACACGACTCGGGCAGTCAGAGGGCCAATAACTAAAATCAACCAATCAAAATGCTCTACTGCCGGTCCAATATTCTCTAAGTATTGGACCGGGCACTGTCCCGAATGGTCCCGAATGATACTGCACTTGTGTCCCTTTGAACTTCAGTCGTATAATAAATCTCTTATTAACCAAGCTTGCTCGGGACCGTACTGGAAGAATATCGGCCCTCGGTCTTTTTTGTACGGACCTCGCTACGCTCGGTCCGTACTGTCAAGACCTGGGGCCGATATTCTCCCAGTACGGCCCTCGCGCTTGGTTAATAAGATATATGTACTGGAGATCAGTTTTTGCAAAAACTTAAAATTCTGAGACGTCCTCGGAAGTGTTCGGGTATCTCCTGATATAATATGGTCTTTGACTGAGGTGCATTACATAGCGCAAGAGATAGGGTTGCATCAGAACTCTTCGGGATATCATTCGGAGTTTTCGGAACATCTTCGCAAGTCTTCGGGTGTCTCTAAATATGATAGGGTCTCAGGCTAAATCATAGTATATAGCGCAATGGTTATTGTTGCATCCGAACTCTTGGGGATGTCATCAAAAATTTTGGAAATATCTTCGGAAGTGTTCGGGTGTCCTCGGATATGATCGAGTCACTTAAAAAAACTCATACGTCTTTGGAATTTTTAAAACGTCCACGAAAACCTATGGGTGTCTTCGGGTACAATCGGGCCTCAAGCTTATTGTAGTGGAGAGCGTAAGAGATAAGGTTGCATCAGAACTTCTCGGGATATAAGAAGTTTTTGGAACATCCTCGGAAGTCTTCGGGTATCTTTGGATATGATTAGGTCCTTTAAGATAAATCCCACGCTTTTGCGGCCAGTTTGAATAGACGGTAGATTTTATTCCGAGGTTTCTCCTAATTTTTTAAATTTGCCTTAAACATTGGACAATGATAACTCTTATAAACTACTATTTAGTTTTCAGAAGAGACTTAAATGCATACTTGTTTTTGAAATTAGATCAGTGTTTAAGGTTTTTCGTCTCCTTTGATGCAAGACGCAGTATCTAAACATTTCTTCTTTCCACTGCAGGGCTTCAAAAGTAGCTTTGGCAGAACAAGAACTCACCACTTTTGAACTTGATAAGAAAGTTATTCGGCTAGCTCTGTGAGTGTCAAGTTTAATAAAACAATATAGTTTATGTTCGTGGGCATACCTATGTCTTAGGCCCAACTCAGAGTCATTTCAAATTTAGGCTCAAGAAAAAAAACTTTATCACCAATATTCAGTATCATCGAGGAGGGCGAGTAGAAGAAAATACTTTAAAAGAAAAGGGCAACAAAACAGTCTGATTAATCACACGAGCGAGCGGGTTAAACTATATTTAGAGGATCGTGAAAGTGTAGTGCGATCGTCCGGGAGAGTGTAGTCATGGGAACGACTGTTGTCGGTGGTGGTGACTGACGTTTCGACAACCTGTGCGGAAGTGATCATCAGATTCAAGTGAACAGTTGTTGTCAGTAGAATGTTGTTAGTCCAGTTTATGTAAAATGTCGCTCAGTTTTTCCGTGATGTTATTGGCTGTAAGACTCACGTGGCTTAAAGGGTTGAGATACTGCGGATATTCGTCGAAAAAAAGATTTTATAGTACTTTTGCTAAGGTTGGCCTATAGTGCACTGATATGTTTGCTTCTGCTTTCTTGAAAAGTAAGAGATGGCGAAATTTTGGTCAAACATTTAAACAGAGAGGTATGAACTTCGCTACTACGATAGTATTGCTTCCTCGTTCTCTGAATTTACTAAGACTTATTTTCCTCTTTCCCAGTTTAAAGAACGAGGGAATCAGAAGAATGGATGAATAAGAAGTGAGAAAGCTTTTAACGATTCGTAGTTATCTGCGTTCCGTGTTACCTTCATGTCGCAGCTCGAAGGTTGGATAAGGTTATCTACTGGATAATTTTGTTACGGCTTGCATCTGTGGGTATTCGTTAACTACCCTTTGAACAACAGGGCCCAGATCTTTCTTCATTTGTTTTCTAGATATTTTACTTCAGAATTTTCCAGGTGAAAAATAAAAAATTGTACAGATGACCTTCATGACTCGAGTTCGTACCCAGTGATGATGCTCCATCTAAGATGAATTCAGCCTCAGATGCAATAGATGTTGCGTGAAGTTTTTGTCGTTTATTTTCAGTCAGCAATGGTAATGTTGTCAGGCTACAGAAATTTTCAGTCAAAATTCTTGTTCGCAAAAATTATCTCGAAATTGTCTGTCGAACACTCGCCTTACACCGCCTTACATTCGCCTTACACCGCCTCCCGGTTAGCTCAATGGAAAGAGCGCTGGACTGCTTTGCGGGAGGTCGAGGGTTCGAGCCCCGGCCGGACCAACACTCAGGGTCTTAAAATAATTGAGAAGAATTTGCTACCTTTCTACAACATCAAGAAATGGTCAGATATTCTAGTTTTCTCGGATAAGGAGGAATAAATGGAGGTCCCGTCTCCTGCAGGGTTGGGGTAGGAGACGTTAATTTCCCACACACGAGATTACTGTGTGATGGATGTCCTCCCCTGGGGTGGGATGGATGGGAGGGTGGACTAGCACGTATAGCTTTTATGTTCATTTCTAGCCCCTCCCCACTGCAAACTAATGCAGTGAAAATGGAGTAAATTAAATTAACACTCCTTTTTCAGTTTAATAATCTGTACTGTAAGCAGTTTAATAATCTGTGTTCAAGAAAGACCGAGAGAATCTGCTTGCGATGAGTACGACGTTTAAAGTTGTATAGAAAGAAAGCAGCAGAGTAAACCAAACTTTACGTGTAAGTTGCGGAATGTAACACTTTAATTCGTCAATTGAATTTGGTGTCAGAATAGTAAAGCCCGGCCCTTCCTCAAACAACACGGCTAGTGGATTTGTAAACCTGCTGGTGTGCAGTGAAATTTCGGTGCGCATGCGTCGCTTAGATCCCTATATTTTGCACTTTCTTTTAAAGGTTCAAGAATGGTGGACTGAGCTCAGCCAGGGCAGTTGAATCAATCACAATCAATTCCTTAAGAAAGAAGCATCAACAGAACATGTATTGGAAAGAAAAATTAGAGGAAATTTGAAGTTCGCGAATATAAAAATGTATATGAAATCGTTCCCCTCGCTATTAGTACACGTGCATTATGATTTATTGCTTGTTGCTGTTCTATTTCTTCAGGAAGAAAGAAAAAAAGGGATCGGTAGGTTTTCTTTATTAAATCCTCTCTTGATTTGTAATACTGAATAAATTTTAACAAATAAGTCACTCACTATTATTTACGCTCTCGATATTACGTTGAAGGGAAAAGAAAACGAGCCTATTTTGACTGGGACCCTCAAAAAGCAAAACCAAAACGTTGAGTACTTGGACCTCTAGCTTAAGAATGACTGCCTCGTATTTTTCCTTACAAAATCACCCCCGATTTACGCATTAACGTCACAGGAATATAGGAAATGGTCACCATTTGGAGAAGCTCTTGCAATTGATTGTTGAGCAAATTCTCCTTGTCAGAGTCTTAAAAAATGAATAGAAAACAGTATGGAGAATATGTATTCTGATGTTATGGTATAAAAGGTTAAAAAGGCTATTTAGAGCCAAGGTGAATATCACTGGGTAGCCTAGCCTTCATTTTATGAACATGCGCAGTAACATGTTTGACAATCTCAGACATTTGATCTAAGAAGTTCAACCGGTTTTTCTTCTCTGATTTCCTCTTTGAAATAGAAAAGAAACCGAGCTAAAATGTGCAATCTCCAGGCTTAGCAACGAAGGCGGTTGGCTTCAATCTGGTGTAACAAATTTAATGAACAAGATCAACGAGCACAACGATAAAATAGAAAAACTGCAGACTGCAAAGGGTAGGGTTGGAGATAATGCGCACCAGCAAGAGATATCCATAACTAAAATGAAACTGAAGCTTGGCAAGGCAAGTGAATCAAATGTCAAAAAAGCACTCTTGAATTAACCCTTCGATCCCTAAAAGTGACTAACTTCTAATTTCATTTACAATATTTCCACTCCTGAATCAAATGTTAAGGTCGCGAGAGTGGAGGAAATGATCTCAAACAAAAGAAGCGCTTGGCTGTTAACCAAATTTTTCCTGTGAGCACCAGGAAATGAATAGATAACTGATGTAGGGATGTAAAGTGTTAGATATCAGAAAATCATCTCCTCGTCGTAGAACGCGTTTGGTGGGAAAAAGCGCGCTAACAGTCGTTCGATTGACGTCTGTGCATGTGTGAACGTTGCAATGGCTAGGAGGGGGGGATTTCAAGCAGTCAAAACCAAAATATCTGACATCTTTGAGGAGTTTTAAGCTAATGGACACGCCAATGAGTCACAGTTTGTTACAGCCACATAGCGTTCTGGCAAAGTTCAACTGGATACCCTTTATTACATACGCTTTATGTTTAAAACATTTTCTAGTTCTCTTTTTCCCTAGTATTTTTTTCCTTTTACAGACCTATTTGAACCTTTTGCGCTGTTTTAGTCTAACGATTACTTTTTTTCACACTAAGTGACGCTTAATTTTGTAGTTTATTTATATATTTTAGATGGAAATTACACTGAGAACAATGACATGTAAGTGAAATTTGATATCGTCTTTTCCAACATGCAGGAAACGTTATAGATAGATCATAAATGTTACGCTAGTCATCTGCCCTAATTCAACTGAAATAGAAAATGGAGGCATCATTATTATTTCCTAGAGAGGGGAAGAGGGCTGGAATATTTTCGATGTATCACAGTTAAAAATTCACCTGACTTAGTCCTTCCCATAGGGCTCTGTAGTATTGGAATGACCATCAATTTCCTAACGTCCCCCCTTTATATCCCGTTAGCGACAAATGATCCCCCTCTGTTCCC
>NC_142523.1:34196680-34201680 GCF_964205215.1 Stylophora pistillata | reverse complement strand
ATAAGGACATTTAATTCATTTTGTTCAATGAAAGTACATTTTCCATTACATATCAGTAGGAGTACGCCAGAGTGTCCTATTTCGTGAATAATTGCCGCATGTTCCATCCACATGAAGGTCATGTGTCACATATCAGTTATATGACCTTTGATACCCAATTCGATCGTCATCTTACGCGAAGGCCGTGAATACTGTTACTTTAAGAGCTGTTGTAAGCTTTTAACGAATTGAGTCGGAAACGGCATTTGAGCGTCACAGAAGCCGCATTCCTATCAAATGCAGTAAATGGTTTGAACCCGGGGGTAACATGTGAAGGTGTAGTCTGATCGTCCGGGTGAGTGTAGTCCTGAGAAGGACTGTTGTCGGTGGCAGTGACTGACGTTTCGACAACCTGTGCGGAAGTCATCATCAGAGTCAAGTGAATGATTGTTGTCAGTAGAATGTTCTTATTCCAGTTCGTGTGAAATAATCGGTTGGTTTTGCCGTGATGTTATTGACTGTAAGACTTAACAGCAACCATACCGTACATAAAAGACATGTCTGAAAACATCTCGCGCATCTTACTACCCTTCAATATCCGCGTCGCCCACAAACCCATCACCACACTACGTCAGTTACTAACCAACGTTAAAGACAAAGACGAAGCGAGGAACAGACAGGGAACGATTTATAAGATCAATTGTTCTGACTGCCAAGCCTCCTACATCGGTGAGACTGGCAGAAACCTCACGGCAAGACTGACTGAACACAGACAGGCGACGAGGAAAGGTGATGTCAGCAATCACATTGCTGAACACCATCGACTTACCAACCACAACATTGACTGGGACTCTGCGCAATGCCTAACCTACAGCACTGACTATTTTCAACGACTGACTCTGGAAAGCTCGTTTACTAACTTAGAACAGACTCCCCTAAACAGATGTCAACAACTACCCGCCCCATACAAACGACTCATTCACGACATAAACATCACAAACGACCGAAAAAGAACCACCCAACTTTACCGACAGACCGAAACAGATCAATCACGACCGACTTACGTCACTTGAGTCTTACAGCCAATAACATCACGGCAAAACCAACCGATCATTTCACTCGAACTGGAATAAGAACATTCTACTGACAACAATCATTCACTTGACTCTGATGATGACTTCCGCACAGGTTGTCGAAACGTCAGTCACTGCCACCGACAACAGTCCTTCTCAGGACTACACTCACCCGGACGATCAGACTACACCTTCACATTCCTATCAAAGATGTTAAAACCGTATTGGCGCTGAAAAAGCATCTTCCTTCGTTCCTCGGTCTAAAGGAGTTGTCTGGTAAATATGGCCTCGGAGATTTTGATGTGAAAATTTATCACATGGCTTCGAAATCAGGCGGCAAGAGCGATAATTTTGCGTTAACTACGGACGAGCAATGCAATTTCGAGCTTCCGACCATGCTGGCTGGAAAAGGAAGCGGATTCAACAGTATGTATTGGAGTGGTTTGGTATTTGGTGTCAGTGGAATAAATATATCAGTTCATAGCCTGCTCTTTATTGTAAAACGCCCATTAGATGCCGACTTATAAGCGCCGTCAGAATTTTCTCTTCCTTGCATCCATGTAGATTATGTTTTATGTAGATTATAATGACATAGCTAAAGTGACTGTGAAAAGTTAAATCTTATAGAGTCGCAGTGATGCGACTGAATTGTCCTGTTTCATGATGTTTGTCTGCTGGGCATATTCTAGTTTCGTGTGATTTTAGAGAGGTTCTTAGCCGGCTCGAATTGCATTGTGCAACATTTCTTACACACCTTGTGGCTTTAGAGTAAAAATCGCAGAGATATACCATTTAGTTCTTATCACCTCCTTGATATCTTAAGTGATGAATTCGGAAACTTGTCCAGGTTCGCCCTTCTTTAGAAAAGCCAACTTCAACCTGTGCTGCAAGTGAAAACATTCTGTTGTGTGCAGACGATGCCCAGTGAGAAATTATACAAGTGACATTACACTACAATGGAGTTGGCATTGCTCGTACCGGAGTCAGACTCGTGACCTACCCGACTGGCATTTTGAATATCATATCTACGGAAGTTCTCAAACAAAGAGCTTACTTTACAGCAGTCGGTCTAGACGGTGGCCTTTACGTTTGCAACCTTTCAAGCTTTGAAGTTGACCAACTTCTAAAGAACAACTCGGAGTCTTGTAGAGAAATCAAAAGACTTTGTGAATTTGAAGACGGACTAGCGTTCACTGACTCGGGGGATCGAAAGGTAAAGTTCTACAGTCCTTCTGAGAAAAACGTTAAAACGTTGATGGGCTTTGGTCAGGAAGGAGCAAGTGAAGGAACGAATGAAACGTGTTCTTTTACGCAAGTTCATGGCATGTGTTCTATGGAGAAGACTCTATTCATATCGGATGTGGCTACAGGTTGCATTAGACCAGCGTCGGGACTCAGTGGTACTGTGAAGTCTCTATGACAGTTTGGGTATCGGAGCCCAAAGCATAGAGAAAGCACAATTGTCTCCTCAAAATGCCGTAGACAAAGTATCACATGTAAATGACAACATTACAAAACCGTTTCTGAGGTGAAACAAGGGCACAGTATAAAGGAAATCACAGCAACCAACGGCCTCGAGGGAACCGTGTGTCTCATAAAACTCAAGTCTCACTTAAACTTAAGACCAGCACGGAGTTTGCAATTGTTAACTTTATGCGACCTCTACCTTCAGTAGAGATCGACCCCGAAATTGAAAATGCTATGAAAGAATTTGTGGAGAAGTATCGCCCCATGAGGCAAAGGACAGTTCGGGAGGAAACTACCAAGGACAGGGCAGGGGCTTTACCACCGGCCGTCTACACGAAGCAACAAGATTCCACCAAAGTGGACTTGTTGGCGGGACTAGGTAACGATTTTAATTCGGGAGATCAGTCAGTACGGTTCAGTAGCGACAAAGGAACTGTTCATGCTACTTCAAAAGGATGGAAAGTGACAGATATCACATTTGTTGACGACTGTATCGTTAAAGTGGCAGTTGCTGAGGTGCGAACACACGCAGACAAATATGACACGGACTCAGAAAATGACTTTTCACACCAAGAGGATGAAGATATTACCCCAATTACGGTTTCTAGATCTGGGCGACCAGTTCGCGCTTATTTTCGCCTGGATTTCTAGGGCACGCTTTCTCTAATAACCTAGGTGAAAAGTAGACAAAAGAACGTTCCTTCTGATCATTTCATCGGAGCCAACCGAAATCGAGGCTTTGTAAAACAAAACATAAATCAAATATATTGGGCTAGAAGACTTTTCACAAGTTTGTTTTCTTTCTGATGATCTTCTTTCCAACATTTTGACCCGTTAAGTGGTTGCAAAGGAATGTTGCGCACGGAAAAACAGAAGTCTGTGTTCAGAAGAGTTGTAACTGATGAAACAATGACTTAAAGTCATTTGAAAGATCTTATTTCATTCCAGAACTGAGAAAAAGCAGTTCTTATTGTATCAATTTTCGACTTAATTTTCAAGTTTACGCGGTTCGGTTATATGTGCGTTAATATGCGCTGTTTATGTTTGTGTTCAGGAGAGTCGTATCGGACTTAAACAGTGACTAAAAGTCATTTGAAAGATCTTGTTTCATTCCAGAACTAAGAAAAAGCAGTTCTTATTGTATCAGTTTTCGACTAAATTTTCGAGTTTACGCTATATGTGCTTTGCAGTCAAAATTATTGGGTCGGAAAGTAATAATTAACTTGCCAAGTTAATCATTAACAGTCATTTAACTGACAACTGACAAATGCCCGAAAATTTAACTGACAACTGATAAATGGTCGAAATTTTAACTGACAACTGACATTAATTTATCTAATACTGTCCGAGACCTGGGCGTCATGTTTGACTCTGTGATGAACTTACGCTCGCATATAAATTCCATCTGTAAATCGTCTTCTCTAGCAATCAGAAATATTGGTCGCGTTCGTAAATACCTCTCGACGCAGCAAAATGAAAGATTGATACACGCCTTCATCTCATCGAGACTTGATTACTGTAATAGCCTATTGTACGGTCTACCGATTTGTGACATCGAAAAATTCCAACGGATCCAAAACACAGCTGCCCGCTTGTTAGTCGGTGCTAAATCGAGAGACAGTATAACACCTATACTTATGAAAATTCATTGGCTCCCGGTCACAAAACGAATTCAATTCAAGATACTGTTGATAACCTACAAAGCTCTAAATGACATGGCTCCAACCTATCTTAAAACGTATGGGCAAAAAGCGTTCTCCTACACTGCACCGTATTTGTGGAATCAACTACCTAAATGCATAAAAACGCCGAGTCTGTTGACTCCTTTAAACGCTTATTGAAAACTTATCTTTTCAAAAATTAAGCCACCAGATTTACGAGGAATCGATCATGCACGTGAAGAATGATGCCACGGAAATACTTTTTTTTTAAACCACTTTATTGGGAATATCAGAGAAATATTTGAACAAGGCAAAAGTACAATAATACAATAACAAATAGAAAACAGAAGAGAAACTGAGATAGAACTGCACCCAAAAGGGAAGGCGCAAACGGGACGTAAAGTCTCATGCGAGGCGCCGCCCATTATGAATTAAAAAGCACTATAAAATAGAAAATTACAAAAATATTGAATAAATAAATAATTTCAACTTAGTGGCAAGAACACGTACTGGCTAGTGTCCACGTGCAGGGCCAATCAATGTCATATATAGTTTTTAGGCGGTCTAGCATTACATTGCGGACAGATTTCTGGTACGAACCTGGGTTGTCAAGGCTGGTGGATGGTAAGACGGAGCAAGTAAGGTTCCAGAGTTTAACAATGCGATCAAAGTATGAGGCCTGAAAAGTACTGGTTCTGCAAATAGGTGTTTTTAGGTTAAAAGAATTACAGTCTTTTACGGCCGTGCGAGATAAAATCATCAAAACAGTGTACGTTAACCGGCGTCAATATAGTTGTATAGACATTTGTAAAAAAAAAAT
>NC_142523.1:34166680-34194180 GCF_964205215.1 Stylophora pistillata | reverse complement strand
AGGCCTGTACGGGATTCGAACCACTGACCTCTGCGATACTAGTGCAGCGCTCTACCAATTGAGCTAACAAGCCAACTGGGAGCAGGCCGTTAAGTTGATTCTTAATAAACCCGTGAAAGTGATAAATGAGATACAATGAAATATATGAAGTTCATATATTTTGCAGTGCGGTATTAGATACAGATGGTTTATTACGAATCAACTTCATGACTTGCTCCCAGTTGGCTTGTTGGCTCAATTGGTAGAGCGCTGCACTAGAATCGCACAGGTCAGTGGTTCGAATCCCGTACAATCGTGATTTTTTTTTTTTTTTTTTTTTTTTAGGTCTGATTTTCGCTGTTGCTTAAATAGCGCTATCTACTCCGAAGATCGTGCATCATATGTATCTAATACCGCAGTACAAAATATATGAACTTCATATATTTCATTGTATCTCATTTAACAATAATGTATGCTTTAAACGAAAACTATATTCTTCTTCATGCTCTCGGTTTTCTATAGAATAAAGCAGTAAAAACAATTACGGTTGTGAACGTAATTTGTCACCCACGATATTAAAAGGTAATCAAATGGTTTTCTCGTGAACTAAGAAATAGTTTTCCTTGCGTTTTGTCAAAACTCTGATAATTTCCCTCGCCTAAAGGCTCGGGAAGTTATCAGAATTCTGACAAGACGCAAGGGAAATTATCTCCTAATTTCACTCGTCGCCATTTGATTACACATACTAATTTACATGTAAAAATTTGTTTTCTACTAGTACCAGAATGGCAATGTTACTTAGTGAATCAGGGGACAGAATAAACTAGGGGTATTCTGCTAGCTCAGTACATTTTATGTTGCAGGTGGCAGTAGGTTAGTAAAGAAAGAAAAGAAAAAGCAAAAAGAAAGAAATAAAATGAAATAAGTAGAGGGGGAAAAGTAGCATAAAAAGAAGACATGCTATAAATTATCCATAATTGTGATGGGAAACAAATGCTAGTTGGGAAAGTAAAATCATTGCTGCTTAGAAAAACAATAACAAAGGTGGAAAGTGAAAACTTAATTTATTGGCAGCTAAAATGGACATTTTGTACTTAAAACATACCTCGGTTTATTCTTACTCTTGTTGAGGCCAGTTTTTGTACTTTTGGGGGGCTTCAATCCTACACGTTAGAGCAGTGTGTCCCAGGTTTATACGTAGAACTGTTTTGGCCAGCTTGATACAAATTCGGTAATAACGATGGGGGATTAAGGATGGCTGTGCCACTTAAACGAGTGCCCATGATTTGTCTTCTCGACGGTCTGACCGAAATGCCGTTGACATACCGATTTATACGGTTCAAGCCACCACTTTAATTTATAACCCTGATAATACATCGTCCTCGGATCACCGCTTCAGCTTTTCAAAACCGTCTCATTCTTAGCCTTAGCTCTTTTTAAGAACAAAACTTACTTGCCACGGACTCACCACCCGAGAAAAACAAAAATTGGTTCTGTCCTGGTGTACCGGTTCACAAGGGAATTACCATTGTTCTTTCTTTGTTTAGGAATTATCGGTTAGCTATAGTGTATTGTTTGGTCTTTTGTATTGGCTCTTGTGAACCGGTACACGAAGACAGAACCCAAAAATTTCATATCGTGTGCAACTTCAGTTCGGCTTTGGCAAAATATATAATTGAGCGTAAGAACTACCCAAAAGTCATAGCCACTTATTTCAAGGCTGTGCTCCAAGAAAAATTTAAGGGAGCCCAGTGCTCTGAAACTGTGAAATCCAGGGCGGCCATAATATACTTGTTGTGAAAAACTAAGATGCCCGAGTCGCCCAAGAGCAAAAGTAAGGTGCCAAGGGCCAGCGGACGCTGCTTAGACCACAGCCCTGTATTTACATCCAATTGAATCACAATGCATCCTTTTGTTTTCTGCCTCGTTCTTCAAAGAATACCGACAAGGTGGACATCAATGGCCCTGTATTCTGTAGTTGCTCCTCCCAAAGATTTGCAGAATTTCAAAGCTAAGTTTACGGTATTCTCTCTAAGCTTTACCTTTTTACGTTGTCGACCAGACTCACGGCGTAAACATTATAATTGTAAAAGTTATCAGCATTTTGAGATCACGTTAAGCTGTCGGCTGACCAGTAAATTACTGTATCGTGCCGATCGTGACGCCGATCGTGCCTTAAAACACGCATTCCGCTCAGGAGTCCCAATCTCACGTCTCGAGGAAAAGCGATGGATTATTCATGAAAGCGTCACGCGTTATGTGAAGCGGTGTTAAGTTATGTAAGTAACCGTTGACAATTTAAATGCGTCATAAGGAATAGTATGGGGAACAAAATATGGTCCATTTAATACACTAAATCTTCCGAAACATGAACATTTTACTCACAAACATGAACATTTGTATTAAGAACCCTATAATGATGATATAGTGGCAGCTCCGAAGGAACTTTACTTGCCATGCGAGGGCTTCCGAAACAAATCTCATTCTGCTAATGAAACTTGAGGGTAGTAAGATGGGCATCTTACTACCCTTCAATATCCGCGTCGCCCACAAACCCATCACCACACTACGTCAGTTACTAACCAACGTTAAAGACAAAGACGAACCGAGGAACAGACAGGGAACGATTTATAAGATCAATTGTTCCGACTGCCAAGCCTCCTACATCGGTGAGACTGGCATAAACCTCACAACAAGACTGACTGAACACAGACGGGCGACGAGGAAAGGTGATGTCAGCAATCACATTGCTGAACACCATCGACTTACCAACCACAACATTGACTGGGACTCTGCGCAATGCCTAACCTACAGCACTGACTATTTTCAACGACTGACTCTGGAAAGCTGGTTTACTAACTTAGAACAGACTCCCCTAAACAGATGTCAACAACTACCCGCCCCATACAAACGACTCATTCACGACATAAACATCACAAACGACCGAAAAAGAACAACCTAGCTTTACCGACAGACCGAAACAGACCAATCACGAACGACTTACGTCACTTGAGTCTTACAGCCAATAACATCACGGCAAAACCAACCGATCATTTCACACGAACTGGAATAAGAACATTCTACTGACAACAATCACTCACTTGACTCTGATGATGACTTCCGCACAGGTTGTCGAAACGTCAGTCACTGCCACCGACAACAGTCCTTCTCAGGACTACACTCACCCGGACGATCAGACTACACCTTCACATGTTACCCCCGGGTTCAAACCATTTACTGCAATAGATATTTGATTGCCCTGCATTTAGTGGGTTTTGACTGTTTTTCAACTGGCACGCAGAAGAAAATTTAGTGGTGCACAATAAAGACAACAGAGTGTTAATGTCTCAGAACTATTGGTCTGATAGTAGCCCCATGGAAGTTTGATGTTCTTAAAACTAGCATATTTGCTATGAAAGCTTCACTTCTCGGGAAAATATTTGTTTTGAGAACATCAAATTTCCGCAGGGCAACTATCAGCCTATAGTTCCTCAACAGATTAACACTCTATTGAATAATTATGAAAATTGTGTGGTTTGTTCTACAAAATTTAGCTCATTGGCCATTTAGAATTGTATACATGACTTTGGAAATGATATTTGAAGTCGAATTTGTGAAATTAGACAGTGTTTTCATGCACTAAATTTTTTTTACCGCATTACATAGGCTTTTCAAATATACTGATTTGAAAATCATATGTTTTTGCTGATCGAGCTGCAATTCTGAGATTGCGAATTTTAGGTATAGTTACAATGTACCTATATAACAGCTTCGTAGTGGTAAGGTACAGTATGGGCAAAAATCCATTACAGCTTTAAATTAATCTGTCCCCACCATGCAGAAAAGCACATCGGTTTCTCATTTCTAGCCTTTTCTCCCCTGCCTTGCAGCCTTTTGAGTAATCCAAGTTTGGATCTCCCTAATTTTCCTGCAGTGTATGGCATTTTCTGGAGGAGGTGCTTAGGATATTAGAAACAAGTATACTGTACATGTATGTGTAGTTCCAGCAGTAATGGACGTGTACAATTTTTTTTTCTTTTCTTTTTTTTTTTTTCAGGGGAACCACCATTTGGAGTCATACAACCTTTCCCAGAGAACATTTACTCTCTAGAGTACACTTCAGCAAACGTTACTTGCATTACATTTGATGCATCTGGTAAACTTCAACCAGATAGAATAGAGTTTTATAGGAGAGATGACCTTAACCGATACAGAAAGTTAGGGGGGAATAGATTTGTGTTTAATCAAAGAACAGAGAATATAAGTGAGTATATCTTTGTATTACACATGATGTATCTTGCTCCAGAAAAAAATAAAAACAAAACAACTTCTGGACCTCAAACTTTACTCCCAAAGCAGGATTCTTAAAATCGTTATAAATAGTGTGAACGAGGCTGAGTCATGATTTCCCTCCTGAATTATATGTGACCCATGAACTTTATTTCCTTACGTTTTTCAGAACATCAAGATTTCCCTGAAACCTCGCACATATAACAAGAGAGATTTGAACTTTTCCTTTTTTGAATACTTGATGCCATGATAATTTTTTATCAATTTGTGCATGGAGTGGGATCAGGCTCCCCCTCCCCTCCCCCCCCCATCCCCTCCCCTCCCTCTCCCCTCCCTTTCCCCTTCCCCTCCCCTCCCCCTCTATAATCTGTACAGTACAAAGCCATATTCTTCTCCTGCAAACAAGTTAATTGCTTTCGTTGTAGGAGGAAACATTAAATTGTACACTACCATGACTTTGAAGAATGTAACAATTCAGGATGACAGTCAGTACGGTGATCTTGGAAGCTATGAATGCCATGCTTTTGCGAAAAATGTAAGCGTACCAAAGAGGCATGGCTTTAGTGTTAGCATTATTACAAGTAAGTCTATGCATTTCAGATGAAATTTCACTACTTTGTACTCTCACAGCATAAATAAGTCTATTATGTATGTCGTGTCTATCCACATAGTATAGAATTGAGTAAAAATAAACTGTCAGAAAACAGGAGGAAATGCCAAGGGATGGGGGTAACTTTTCTGAAGACTGGCATCTTATTGAGGGGAAAAACACTACTGCTATCTCCTTTAAACCACTGAGAATAGGATGAGCTGTTAAGTTGTAGTGTGGTTACTTGCCATTGTTCAGAGTCAAAGTTCCTGTTCTTTTTCACTTTGAATGTGCAATTTACATGTAGGGTGAGTGATCATCAAAAAGTTATGCCCTCATCTTAAATGGTAAAGTACCTTTTTATAAAAATCCTTTTGCAGCAAAATATTTCTATAAACCATCTCCATTCCAACTAGGAAACAAATCGTATTTGTTAACAGAAAAATCTATCCACCTGATGCTTGAGCTTTTGGCCAATAATCTTCATCTTTGTAACGGCTGCCACGCCTTTTGCCTACTGTTAAGAAGACGTTAACAAACTTGTGCACGCGCGACTCGTGTGCGCGTGCTTTGAGATTACGAAGTAATATGGTAAGCAAATCACACGGACCCTTTTTTAACATTGACGTGTGTGATTATTAGAGGAGAGTAGTTGAAGTTTTTAGTTTATCGTTTGGCAGTTTGTTTAATGGTTGTCATATTTACCGTAAGGCTACAGTTTTCTGTGTTAGAGTAAAAGTGTCTGTTTGGATTTCCCGTTTCGCTTCCGAATACCTACCTTATATTGAAGTTTGTTTTGGTTCAATTCTTACAAGCGGGAGTGTTATGTAAGTGCTAAATAAATGGTCCTTTCCTTGAGCTTATATATAGTTCGTTTGTGAGTATGTTTGAGTTTTTAGCTAGCTTTGCATCTTGCCTTTAGATTGGAATCTTTGGAATGTTGGTTTGCCTATTCGCATTTAGCTGAGCTTCTTCCTTATGAATGCATATTTCAGTTTATGATAAGTACTTGGATACCACGACTATGTTAAATAAAACGATTCAAGGCTTGTCCGTTGCTTCATAGTGTGTCATCATTTGCGAAACTCATAGTTGTCGAAATTTTGCTTCGCTTGTGTCGGCCACTACAATCTTCATGTAATGGTTTACACATTCTTGCATTTCAGGAAATGAAATTCCAACAGTGAAAGTCTCAGTTTCCAGTGTTCTTAATCCAGATGACGGCATTATAATCTTCTGCAACCTAACTAGAAGAGGACATGAATTCAGCACCCCACTGAAGAGGATTTCCTGGTTTAAAGATGGGAAGTTGTTGGAGAGTGTGCGGAATCCAGATCCAGATGTGCAACAGGGCTTTTTAGCCCCACTAAAGCTTACAAAGGTTGATGTCCAACAAGGGGGAAAGTATACCTGCCTTTTGGAAGTAAAGCTGAGGCATATTAAGGAGTACAACGTTACAGATTACACAGTTATTAAGAGTAAGTACAATGAACTATTGCAGCAAGACCTCATAAGTAATTCTTGTTACTGTCTGCCATTCAATTATTCTGCTAGCTGTTACTTCGGTGAATTTAGTATTGGATCAACTAATGATCCCCTTATTGATATTTTTCTTTCTTCTCATGACTTGTCAGTGTGATTTTGTATTTATTTGATACTGTGAAGAGAAAGTTCTGTCTTAATCACTCACGGGAGTTTAAAGGGGTAAAAGAGCTGCATTGTACATTTTGTATGGCCACTAAGAATCTGCTTGGGCTAATAAGCATTCAATCAATTCTGTAATACCCTGCTTGTTAAAAGCCATACCATTATTAAACAAAAATTAAAGTACCCTGACTGCCAACAGCCATACCATTATTAAATAGAAAGTAAAGTACCCAAGATGAAAACACAGTTTTATAATTTAATTTATTTCTAGAAATACCTGTATCAGCATCTGATTATCTGATTAGAAATGTAAATCTCTCATCATAGCTAGTTTAGAAAATTTGTTATAATTACATCATAGCTAACACCTTTAAACTGATAAATTGCTTTGTATGAGCCTAGTGATCCCAGGATATTTTTTGTTTAACGCTTGTCATAAGAAGAAAAAACATCTTGCTTCAGTTGTTTGCTGAATAGACTAAGTTTTACATTTGTATGGAGAGGTTACATTACAGTCACTTCTGAGAGTTGAAGGAAAAGCATTTGGTCGGCTGAGACATTTTCCTAGGTACAACATACCTGGGAAGGTTCATTCAGCTTTAGAGATCAGAGAGTTTTTAGGCTACTCAGCACAGTGTCCTGGTGAATTTTCGATCGCGCAATTTTTGCATTACATGTACTGTACATAGACGGCATGTCGATCTCTATCTACCATTTTTTCCTTGTAAGCCAAGGTAAATGTGCATGTATGTCTTGTCGTTAATCAAAGATTGCACCCCTAACTTTGACAATTCAAGCCTTACCTGGTCATTGATTTATTCTAGTTGCACCTTGGCTTCCCAAGCCAAAGGAAGACATTGAAGAGAAGGCTTCTAAAGGAAGCGATGTGTCATTTGAGTGCGCTGCACAAGGATTTCCTTTGGAGGTAGAATGGAAGGTGAAGAAGAAGAATAAAGACACTGTTCAGGCTTGCATAAGTAAGCTTTAAAGATGCTCATTTCATCAAGGGCCCCTTAAAAACAGTTCTGAGCACAATCTTTGTAGATTGGTCATCATCTGCCAATATAAGTTATTTATTATCTTTATTTATTTTTTGTGATCAACTAGAGACAGTCAGAGAAATGATCTGTTCTGGACTAAATGAATTTGTCTAACTTTACCTTGAATAAAGGCTGATAGTTTCGAAAGAAACTGTTTGGGGCTGCGTCGGTGGGAGTAACGAAATAATTTGGACTAACGGGCTAACGCTCGAAACGTCAGCTTTTGGAATCGTTACGGTGGCCAATTTACCACTTCAACTTTGTTGATATATCCATATAACTTTACTTTGGCTGTGTTTCTTGTCAGATGGATCAGGTGGACACTACAAGATTCATCAAGCCACATTTGGCCCATCAATTCTGACCATATCTGGAGTGAATTATACCGATCGTGGATTTTATTACTGTTGTTTTCCTTCAAACTGCTCCCAAAATGTAGAAGACAAATGCCAGCGATTCATTCTTCGTGTCAGAGGTGAGGCTCAACGTGTGCTTCGATAATTTTACTTGCCTAACACTTTATACCCTAACACCGACAACATCTAGATTCTTTATTCTCTCCTCTATACATTTCCTTTTCTACTGACGAGGAGAATTTGTCGAAAAATCAAGAAACTCTTTAGTTGGTGATCATTTCCTTAGTTCTCGTCACCTTGATGTTTGATTCAGGGTGGTCTTGTAAGGAGAAATTACATTCTATGTGTAGATGCTTAAGTTTCTGTGAGGGGTCGGAGGATTATGTCATGGTTTGCATTTACAATTTTGTTTTCCTCAGAATTATCACTGTCAACTGCATTTACATGTAGTAGCAAACAGGTAATGTTATTATTATCATCATTATTAGTGTGATCATAGCCGTTGCAATTTCCTCAAATGGGATCAGTGCTTTTGTTGCTTTATTTTTCACTTATTATTCCTTTGCAGGGTTGTAATCGGACAGTGTAATCAGATGGTTGGCTGTAATCAGACAGCTAAAGCACCCAATCAAACTAAGTCCACTCAGCTTAGATATCCACCAATGCAAAACAGAATTGATCGCAATAACCATAGCAACAACCATGCTTGTACTTACAGCTTTACTTTTCAGCTGTGATTGACAAATCAGACTCCTACTCCGCATGTTTGTCTGATTTCGTTAATCACTGGTACGATTACAGACCCAATTGGAATCTAATTGGTCATTTTACCATTATTTATCATTATAATAATTATCATTATTAAAAACTAGATCATTGGATAATGCTATTTAAGACGTTTAATTGGCTTAGCCATTATTGTATATGAGCCAATATACCATAATCTACAAATATGGTAAGCGTACGCGTCAGCTTAAAATCAAAAGGGAGCTAAAAAATCCGGTTTCTACTTACAAAATAATAATTTCTTGGGGGCGCTTTTAATAAAACAATTATTCCACTCGCGCTTGTTGGATATGAGATGATTATGGTCAACTCGGCGCTACGCACCTCGTTGGCTCTCTATCATCTCATATCCAACGCGGGCTCGTGGAATAATTGTTAATGGTTAACACCATAGCGTACACTATTGAGCTATGGATGCACTTGGGAGGTTTGCTAAGCACTCCAGAAGCTAGAGTCGCTCTCGGCTATCGCCTCGCGCGACTCTTACGCTTCCTTCGTGCTTAGCAACCTCCCGCGTGCATCATTACTCAATAGTGTACGCTGTGGTGTTTACCATTTGTTAATTGTCATCATCTTCGGCATTATCCATATCACTATGATTATCACTAACTATATTAATACTCTTTTGGTTATTTTGACTATTATCAGCATTTTAGTTCTTGAAATCCCAGTTGCTTTCATTTGATTCAAATTATAATTGAATGATGGCATTTCTTAGCACAACATATTATGTGATTGCAAGTTATACTACAGGTATCACAGTCCTAAAAAGTCACTCAGCCTCCCGTAGGTTTTGTTCAACAAATGGTTTGACCTGTCACTGTTATCTTGTTCTAATTTGAATATATCGACAAAGTTGAAATGGTAAATTGGCCACCGTTACGATTATAAAAGCTGATGTTTCGAGCGTTAGCCCTTCGTCGGAACTGTTATCATGTTGTTTCATTGATTGCTTTTTTGTTTTGTTTTAACAGATCCATTGGGCCCTTTGTGGCCTTTTATTGGTATCGTTGTTGAAGCCCTTGTTCTTTTGTTAATCATCTTCATTGCTGAAAAGCGAAAGAAGGATGTGATGTCGCACAAACCTTATTGAGTGATTTTTACCATGATATCTCTAATTATTTTTAATAATTACTGTTCTTCTAGACCCTTCTATCATCAAGCGACTTCTCGTCCAGTTAATCGTTCCAATAAAACTGTATAAGTTTTTATGTTTTTTTGTATACCGCTTTGATCTTCTTCTTTCCATCTACGCATTTGCAATATTTACACCTTTGGTTTTCGGGCACAAACAATAAACGAAGAAAGGTGTCGTTACTGCAGCATGCCCAGCATCATCTAAATATTCACGTTTTCGTTTGCCGTTTGCTGAATAAGAGTAACAAAATCTCTATTATTTCAACACTAGGATGTGCCTTAACACGTTTGTCTTAATTATTTTTCAAAGTTCTTTCGCTCCACAAAAGTCTGGAAAATTCTTCGCTAGCGTGAGTGCGATAACCATACTTAGTGTAAAAGAAGTGAGAAGGAGGGTAAGATGGAGCTTACCCAAACCCCTCCCTCCCTCCCTGTTTCACATTTAATTACAATTCCTTAAGTTTTGTTTGCTTCTATGCCAGCTCGAAAGAGTATTGTACACCGCACCGTGATGCGCTCTAGAAACAAAATAATAAAATTATCATCATTATTATTAAGCGATAGTTCCCTCCAAATGCGGATTTACTTGAAATCGTTGCCAGTGGTTTGTCAACCACACACAAACAGAAACACTGAAACAAAAAAATTACCTGCGTAAGGCAACTGAAAAGAGATTAATTAAGAAAGAAAACCAACGCAAGGAAAATATGAACGTTCTTCTCGTAGTCTGTATACAATAACAAAGCGCAAAACCGACATGTACACGATAACCGCAGATGAGATTAGCTTGATGTCAGCGTGAATGAAAAATCTGAATTGAGTTGCGAGGGGACCGGCAGTAAGAACGCGAGCGAGTCAAGTATCGTTGAAATATTTTCTGTTGCAGTTCTCTTCGTTAACTTGACACTTGAAACAAACACGCTTGTGATCAGTCAAGCCATTGAGGCGGATCGTAAGTAGTTGGAAAATTAAAATCGGATTGGGGACAGGAATTTCATTATTATTTGCCTAAAAAATATAGTTTTCCCAGTCTATTGAAGCTTGTACTTGAATTTTTTTCAAATAGCCATTCGAGTTCATTGGATAAGTTGATAGTTGCACCCTGCAGGCTATCTATCAATTGTTTTACTGACAACAATTAATGTAATTCACTTAATTTGTTATCAATGATGTTTTATCTACATCATCATCCCAAAGAAAACTTACGCTTAAATGTACTTTGAACCGTCAATCTATATCTTTTTTAACCTTCTTTCCCTTGACAGTATTATGGAAATTTCAGGCTGATAGCCAAACAGCGTCACGAAATCTTTATTGCCGAACTAAGTCGTAATCGTTGTTCAACTGTTCTATAGACTCACATGACCGTGCCGAAGAGAATTTCAGTATTTAATGGCCATTGGCAACTGGTCAATGACTGTTATTTTGCTGTTTTGAGGAAAATGTAAATAAAAGCAGAAAAGAAACGGCTACCATAACAAATTCGCGCAAAGTAAGTTACACAAAATAATTATTTGGCCATTTACCTGCTAAACGTGCGTCTTTGAAAGAACGCGAATTCTCCACAAAGTTGAATCAATTTTTTTACGTTACCTCACTCAATTACAAAAGTAATGAGTTGAAGAAAAACTTGAGTTAAGCTGCTTAACGTTAGTTCGAAAAAAATCAACTGACATTCGCATTATCTCTTGTTTACAAGAAGAACAGAACTGACAACAGGCCCGGAAGTACGACGTAAATCATCGCATTACAATCACTGATATCATTGCAGAATAATTAACAATTGGTTCATGCTTTGGCGTGCACTATTTAACAATTGGTTCATGCTTTGGCGTGCACTATCGAGTTATGGAGCACGCGGGAAGTTTGGAGAGGACGAAAGAGGCGTAAGAGTTGCACGAGGCGATAGCCGAGGGCAACTCTAGCTTCTTGAGTGCTCTCCAAATTCCCACGATAGTGCACAGCTGAAAGCATGAACCAATTGTTTTAGAACATAGCCGGTGGAATTGTGCATCAAATCCGACGCGAAAAACGGACAACAATATCAGTTGAAGCGAATCGTGACGGCGCTGATGCCAAGTCTCCTTTTCCGTTGCTTTTCTCTTTTTCTGCCTCATTTAAGAACTCTAGCCCAAGGGAAAGGTCAAAACATTGTCTTCGTTTTCGGACTAGAAGGCCGAGTTTCTGTTTGTATCCATTGTTGTCGCGAAATATATTATTTTTCACCGCGCTAACAATCCGCCGCTCTCGCGAAATAAAAAATTATGGCTAAGCGATTTGCTGACGCTGTCAGCGTTCACTATCGGTGAGCACGCTTACAAATATTGAATTTGATTGCGCGGTTCTGCTAGCTATGTTCTAACGAAAATTTCTCACTCCTTTTTTTATTCAGGTTTATTCGTGAGAAAGCCGAAAACTTAATGTAGATAATTTTCAAACATGAGGAGTTTGCGGTAATCTTATGGCAGGTTTGTCTGAGGAGCAGGGACAGCGCATGGAAAAGAATTAAGTGGAAAGGAAGGTTGTACACCTAGGTTAAGAAGTAAAGGATACACCTCTGACTCGTGTCAGTCAGTCTCAGGCGAAACTTGAAATGGAAATGGAACATTGGTGTCAGCATTTAGAATACTCTAGCCGGAGGAAAAAAGGGGAAAAAAGGGCCGGAATAGGATAAAATAAACTCACAAGTAACGAATGAAACGAATTTAGAACACAAGCCGCATTGATCATTTAGAAGCTAAGGTTTTTCGTGTATTTTGATTTATGCGCAAGTGATAGGAAAACAGTTGGTATCTGAATTTTAATGAACAAAAGGTATCGGAATTTTCGCATAGAAACGACTGAGACCTGAAAGAAACTGTTTCATCCCTCAAACATAATAGCGTGAATACAAAAATGCCCTTTTCCGAGGATTTGTTTGTTCTCGAACACTGTATAAGCTAAGTTATAAGCTTCTATAGAACTTATTCCAGACTATTGCACAATCCAGAAAGAGGGAGCTAACGATATGATTTTGTCAAATCTGATAGAGGTAGAAATAATAAATGATCCATCATATTTAAAATAATTTGAATATATCAACAAAGTTGAAATGATAAATTGGCCACCGTTACGGTTATAAAAGCTGACGTTTCGAGCGTTAGCCCTTCGTAGGAGCGAATAGAGGAATTGTGGGTTGTGTGTGCTTTTAAAGGCAGAAAATGGAGCTACGTTATTCAGTTGGTGGGAACATGGCAACGAGAAAAACATGAATAAATTAGTGGAATGAAAAGCGTTCGTTGATACCTGTGGGATTTAGACTGCCGGTTTTAAGGCTGAAAGTTCCAAGTCATTTCTAACGCAGAAAGGTTAACTTTCGCGAAATAAAGTGCCCTAAATAAACGTATCGTATCATCTTTCGCAGGTTCAAATCAACAAAACTATTTTTTTGTTCCGTTAAGCAAAATTGTCCCGATATTACTACGAAATACAAAAAAGATCAAGCAAAGACTGTTGGTTATATGACTAGTTTATTTAAGTTGACTTTTATCCAATGATTTATCGTTTTGTTTAAAAAAATCAAATTCATAAAATATTTTTTTCAAGGTTTACTTTCGCGAAATAAAGTGCCCTAAATAAACATATCGTATCATCTTTCACAGGTTCAAATCAACAAAACTTTTTTTTTGTTCCGTTAAGCAAAGTTTTCCCGATATTACTGCGAAATACAAAAAAGATCAAGCAAAGACTGTTGGTTATATGACTAATTTTTTTAAGTTGACTTTTATCCAATGATTTATCGTTTTGTTTAAACAAAATCAGATTCTTACAATATTTGTTTTCTTTTCGATACAAAGTGCTGGACAGGGATGGAAATTGCAATCTTTACCTTAAACACAACAGCACTGCTCTGCAAGAACGAAGTCATCAAACGATTGATGAATGGAAAATACAATTTCGCGGAGGCGAATTCGAACTCGGTAGGACGTACGTGAGTTCACTCTACAAATAATAGAAAATGTTAAACTAAGTTTCCTATTTCACCCGAAATCAGAAATTTTTTTGTTCCAAAATTTTTCCCAAACCCAAAAAATTTCTCCTCATCAAAAAAGTGTCGATGCAAAAAAAAAAAAAATGGGGATTTGAAAACTATGTACTTTGTGCCAAATTGATATAAAATGTGTCAAAGATCAAATTATACAAAGTTACGATTGTAGAAATAGAATAAACATTTCGAATAATTCCTTGTAAATTTTGAAACGGAAAAAGAAAAACATTATCTGATTAAAAAGGTTTTGATAAAAATACGATGTAGTCGTTTTCGCCCAACCAGACTGATTGAAGCGAAAGTAGGCAAGCTAAAATTATCAAGCTGCATCCTGGAAGCCTAAATTTCTCGCCAACATTCCAATACAATACAATATTCTTTATCGGCGATGGTGACGTAATTAACCCAATGAGTTATCTAACTTACAGCCTTCGAACCCACCCATCCCACCGCAGGGGAGGACATCTATCACACAGTATACTCGTGCAAGGGAAATTAACGTCTCCTACCCCTACCATTTATTCGTCCCTATCCAAGAAGACTAGAAAATCTAACCATTTCTTGATGTTATAGGAAATCTTTCAAAGATCAATCACCAATGATGGTTTTAAAGTATTCGCAGAATGAGCTGAATTTCTTTTTTTTTATATCACAGGACTAAAGAGGACATTCTCAGTGTTAAACTGCAAAGATCTCAACCAGAATCCCAATCAGCCTTGTCAGGCGTCTATTGGATAGATCCTGATGGTGGTTCTCATAACAACGCGTTCCAGGTTTACTGCGACCAACGGACGGACGGAGGGGGCTGGACGCTTGTTGTTTTCAGTATCCAAAACAGTTCCGTTAAGCGAGACTCAACATGAGGCCGTGAACTTTGCTTTGCGGCGCAGCATTGGTAAGGAGTTCCTCATCAAGAGTAACATCAACAACTGGATCGCATGCAAAGAAGGCACCGGTAGCTTAGTGCAGTGGAAGGCGGGATCACTTTCTTGTAAACTGGTGAAGCAGGTCTCTAAGCAGTGCGATGGAAAAATACCAAAATCCTTCGTATTCTATACCGGTGGACCTTCCCTCAATGCTGGAAGTCTATATTACTACTTTGATGGAAACACAAAGGGTAGTTGGCCTACCCATAATCCTTGTGGTGCAAATCGACAAAACCAGTTAAAAAACGCGCCAAACCCACACGGAACCATTTTTGAGCGTTGAAATTCCGCTGATATGACAGTTTTAAAGAACTTAATTGTAGATTTGTGAGCTGCATAACTCAGTGAAATCTTGTGGTTAGTAGTTTGAAAACTAACAAAGATGGGCGTTTGATTTATAGGATGTCAGTGGCCAACTTTTTAAGCTATATGTGGCCAGAACCAAAAATCCGCCACAACGTTATTTGCCTTGCAAGGTATGTCAATTTAAACCATTCGTCATGATCGCCATGATTCTCGTAGTTTCTGATTTATTTTTACCTCTATGACTTTTTAGCCTCATGCAGCGGAGAACCTAAAGCGAATTAGGCACCTGATCACAGCCTCAACCTTACATCTCATTTACCAAGCTTTAGTGAAACCTCACTTTCATTACTGTGACATTGTTTGGGGTAGCTGTGGGAAAACGCTACGAGACAAACTGCAGAAATTGCAGAATAGAGCAGCCCGTGTGTTGACATTCTCTGACTATGATGCTGATGCAACTGAGCTACTCGAGTTTTAAGGGTGGAAAAATCTTGCACGCCAGCAGGAAATCCATAAAGCCACCATGATGTTTAGATGTCTGCACGGGCTAGCTCCAAGGTATCTGTCTTCAAAGTTTACGCGGCGTGACTCTGCTTATGACCTCAGAGACTCTGAAAATAAGCTCAGTGTTCCACTAACGCGTACTAATTATTACAGAGAAAGCTTTAGCTACAATGGCGCCACATTATGGAACAGTCTACCACGCGATATAAGGAACACAGAGTCTCTGGGGTCATTTAAACATAAGATCAATGACATTCTTTAAGTCTAACGCACGGCATTCACGGAAAACAGCTTTAGTGTTATAGTATGTAGTTTTAATTCTAGATATCTTAGCTATATGTATTTTTATGGGTTGATGAATTGATCGTGTTTAAATAAAGATTTCATGACATTACATTACATTACCATAATTGTCCAAAACTCTTTGGAAGACCACATCATTTTCAAATAAAAACAACAAATTATTATTATTGTAAACACAACATTTCTTATGTGACTGTAACATACATCATGAGCAGCACAGTTGAAGGACAATTTGTTTATATCAGGTAAAAAAAATACAATGCTTTTTAATTTTCCGAGTTTGATGGCTCCTGGGAAACTTAAGCTCCTAGGTCTAAGGTTAAAGGTCAAGTTAAAGCCCCAGGCCGGACTAGCACTCAGAGTCTTGATATAACTGAGGAGCAAATGCTCCTTATACTATGGCATCTGCAAAGGGTTAGACATTCTAGTGTTCTTAGAGAAGGACAATAACCAAAACGCTCCGTCTGCTGCATCCTCTCTGCATCAGTGAGCAGGTGGACTTATCAGTAGCTCATGCCTTCTCGCAAAGTGTATGGAATGTAGCTTCCGATGTTGCGGTCTCGCCTTGTTATTGCTTAAAACAGGCCTCCACTTAAACCATTTATGTTCCCTTTGGGTTCATCCATAATTCGTGATCTATGATTAACGCTGCCTATATTTTCGGGCCATCGAATCTCTGCCTTCTTATCAGTTTGAATTCAGGTAGCCCTTGCGTTGAAGCAATAGCCAGTAATTATCCATTCAAAGTGCTTTGAAAAATGTTTCTGCTTTTCGTCAAAGTTTGCACAATATACAAATTCATCGAAACACGACATCTTAAACATTCAGACACTGTTTCAGATGTTAATTTGTATTCTGCTTCCATGACAATTGCCTCATGGCACCGATGGCATGTACCTTATCAATAACATCCTCGGAGACCCAGGGGCTGTGAGTCGATTTCAAGAAGAGCTCCTGGGGACACTGTCTTACAAGACAAGTTCCAAACGGTCGCAGTCGTTCTGGCATCTGATTGGTGCTAGAAAATATTTGTGTTTTTCTGCCCAATCAGAGTGAAGTGTGCTTTCGTGCGTTTTAACGCGGAGATCGACAAGAAGCTCAGTTGCTCGCCATGTTTGTTTGGGCCGTGCGACGAAGCTCTGCTCGAGGTGAAAAGTTTCAGTCTCAGCACACAATGTAAGAGAAATCGATCAGATTGTCCGCAAAAATCTTACCGGAAATTATACTGAATACTTTCGCAGGTATCACAAGAGAACGTGTTTAAAAGTTTGCGAGGTTGGTATGAAACATAATGGTAGCAGGCGTTACATCTCGTCTAACGTTTAAAGCGACATAATTGGGAACTTTAGCATCACGTTTACGGCAAACCTGAGGAGGTCACGAGACCACCGCTTTGCCGTCACTTTTGCAGTTTGCGGTTCCAGTTTCGACGGGAAGAAGGCGCTCTAGCCGTAAGTGACTTACGGGAAGGTTTTTTGGCCACTTAACGAGACAAACTTACGTTTGACACTTTTCGTAAGAATTTTCTACCATTTATGGATCCAAATGTGGTTTTTTTGTGATTAAAAAGACAATGTATTTTGCATGATCTAAATGGAAGAAAGCCGAGTGGCGAAAGAACTTGAAAACAAAATGGCGGCTCAAAGTTCCTCAACATGTGCATGCAAAGAGGCATGCCTTTTAGATAGCCAAACACTTGCCAAGAGGTAATGCTGGCGACCGAAGTGGCCCAGCGAAGGCCAAAATGTCCCGCTGATTATAAGGAAATTCCGAGGGTACTTTCCCCTATTTTTTCGGAAGACAAAAAACCCGTTGTGCTCTCAGGGCGAGCTTGTAGAGAAAGGATGAATGGCCTTATCTCAAAATACCTTGAAGAAGATAAAAAGGCTGTTAAAAGGTAGGCTTCTCCCGCCAAAAGACGTCAACGCCATGCCAAATTCAATTTTGGTGACGTCGGCAAACGAGAAACCTCAAACCGCTAGCAGCCGTTTGCCGTTTGCAGTAGACGCGATGCTAAAGGTCCCTATTACATTGTCGCTTTAAACGTTAGACGAGATGTAAGCTGAAATCTCTCTACATTTTTTGTATAATTTGCTGTTTCTGAAATTTTGCCAATCTCGTGAAATTATTTCGTCGCACGGGCCACGCAGGTATGTCGAGCAACTTGCGCTTACGCTTACGTAGCTTTATGTGCACGCCAAAATCCAACCATCGCTTTGTAGCAAAGTCTTTCACAATATGGCCAAGGCTGCAGAGAACGTTAAACTCGTGGACGACCTCCAGTAAGCGCTAAGAGAAACCTTAGCTGTGTTTCCGCCGGGTTAGCGAATTAAAATCTGAACAAAAACGTATTATGGAGAACATCGTGGGAAGGAGAGATGTTATCGGACAGCTACCGACGGGGTTGGAAAGAGTTTAATCTTTCAACTGCGGCCTAGAGTGTTCAAATTCTTGAGCTCGAAAGGCCACGGATTCTCTTCTAGTTCCTTGGTCATTGCCATTTCATCTCTTTTATCGATTGTTGAAGACCAAGTTAAATACCTCAGATCATTGGGAATCGATGCTGCTTTCATTGGGGAAATTGTAAATGTCAGCTTAGTACAGGGTCATCCACCCACATCTAATAAAGTTTCCACGCTTAGCTTTTCTTTTTTTTCAACATAGGTTGTAATGTATTTGTGCATACCTTGACAAATGTTACTCTAGTAGAAACTGAGAAACAGCAACAATTCGATTTTCTTGTTTGAGTACTCTACCCACGGGAAATTTCTATCGATGCCTCTTTGTTACAATTACGTTTCCATGATGTTTCAATTCTATAGCGACAAGTGTCCCAGACTGCACGCGGAAGACCATCGTCTGGTAGAACCTTTTCATTGAAAACTTCAAATATTTTCATGAACTCGCCATTAAGATTTCTTTTTCTCTTAATGGTGATAAAAACAGAAGAGCATACTAGACAACGATCTGAAACATTTTCACCCAGATTATTCATTATCGTAAAAAAAAAACCCTGAACCTTACCTAAACAACTAACCGAAGGAGATCAGATCTTGGCGCGCACAGAAAGATGCGTAAGCGCCAGTTGCTCGACATACCTGCGTTGCCCGTGCGACGAAATAACTTCACGGGATTGGCAAAGTTTCAGTAACAGCAGATTATACAAAAAATCTAGAGAGATTTCAGTTTACATCTCGTCTAACGTTTAAAGCGACATATTAACGCCTGCAACCATTATGTTTTAAACGAACCTCGCAAACTTTTAAAGTTCTCTTGTGATAACTGCGAAAGTAATTAGTATGATTTCTGGTAAGATTTTCGTGGACAGTCTGATCTATTTCTCTTACATATTACATATAGTAAAATGTAGAGCCAGCTGAAAGTATATAGGGTTACAAAATTAGGGGGAAACGTGTCTGGAAAACGATGAAGCAGAGAAGATCTTAATCGACTGCGGAGTTGTCTGTGTCAATTTCTATCTACGGTTTTACCTTAGACAACATACATTCGAAAATCTTCCCATCTTCAAAACATACCTAACGTTCTTTTGGCAAGAAATTTAAAGATCTTCGTTCGTGATCAATCTCGAGAGCAAAGACATGTAGCCCTTATTGTTGTCCGAAGAGAGGTAGATGTTTAGTTTAAATTTCATAATTGGCAAGTCCTGGCCCTTTACGGAAACAACTAAATTACACTCTGACAAAATGTACTTACAAGTGAGACTTATTTCAGTGCCTTGAGGAACACAGTAAGACTGTTAAATACTATTGCTGATGTGACCATCTTTTCACTGCTGTTTTGGATCGTGATGGGCTGGCACGAAGAATAAAGACTCCAGACCGTTTCCTTGCTATCGAAACGTCCCAATTTACATCGGAGGAAAAAACAAAGCGAAATAAGCGATGAGGTTTTTCATTCACCAAATAAAGAATCGTTGTACATCCATCCGGTTAAGAGACTATACTTCGCGAAATGAATGAAGGACAAATTCCCAAATTGTTTTCTACAAAATGAAATCGACTTAGCTGTTGGTAAATGTTTAAAATGGAGCAGGCCTAAACTCCTTCATAGGGCCGTTAAGTATAACACTTCGCGCACACGAGGATGGATTTGTGACAAAATCCTAATTGGTTCGTACACTGAGCTATAGTCTTGTTGTATACGTACAGACACTTAGTTGCTTCTCAGTCTAGACTACAAATGATCTAATCTTACTTCTTTGAGGATTTCAGGGGCTATTGAAGCTTTGCATCGTTGTATTTCTCCAGAAAAAAGCAAGACTCCTTTCGAAGGCGAACAGGGCACCAAACCGAAAGCCACTAAAGATTATTGCGAAACATACCTGATGACACAGTGTCTATTTTTACACCTGATCTGCGCGTGATCTCATCAGAAATAAAACAGCAGAAGATTGACTTGTTGGGTAAGGTTAGAGAGTTAGGAGTGGGAGGGTCATTTAGGAAGTTTCATTGTTTTGGGCTTCAAAGACAAGCCAACCTATTACAGCAGTGTTGAACATGTTTCACAAGTTATTTTTTTTTTCGAAGGAGCGCTTCGCTCGTTGGCGAAAGTTAGAAGGTCCATCGACTTCACACTGCCTTTAAGTCATCGCTATATTCAGGATTGGTGACTTGCGTTGAGTCGGAGGGGAAGAAACACTGTACCCGTGATAGAGCTACAAGACAAGTATTATTATAAGTGGCCCATTATACGTTAAAACAAATACTTATAAACGGAAAACGCAGTTTTTCACCGGAATAAAAGGTCACGTTAACCGGTATCTTCGCAGAGGAAGTCAGTAAAAGACCTTTTATTCTACTCCTTACGGGTAATTAAAACGTTATTTAAACAGAAACTTTCCACCGCTATAACCAATAACTTTTATTAGGCTTTCTAATACAAAAGAAATCGATTTTTGGTTGGGACTTTTTAAAAGATTGGAAATAGAACTATTTTTTTATTTTTTCAATGGGGTCAGTTAGTCCGAGAGTACATAGAGAACACTGCACATCTGAATATCATTCATTTAGAATCAATAAAAATATCCTTTTACAAGAGGAGGTAGAGAAATAAATTTACTTTTCAGTTTTAATGTGATCTGCATGAAAGAACATAAAGGTGAAAAATTCACCGTGAAAAGTATTTAATAAATCTTCTGGAGCATTGATTCAAGGCTGGTATCCTTAACAAAGTTGAGAAATTCATTCCTGCTACGAAATATTTGCTGATTAATTTCCTAGTCATTGCTACATTTTTGTCACCATTTCTGGCCAATTTCTGCCTGAAGAACCTGTTCCGGACAATCACTTTGTAAAAGGAAGCATAATAGTAAACAGCGCTCTTAAAGCAGAGGAGTAAAAAAGCGAGGGAGGTTTGGGTCGAGTCCCTTAATGAACCCGATCCAGGCCTCCCTCTCTTTTTCACTTCTCAGTTCCAATCTTCGCTCCATTTTACCAACTGAATGCCTGGAACAGGCCAATGCCTGAAACACCCTGGTGTCGTTCTAAAGAATTATTTTTGTCTTATCAGCATTAAATTGAAATAATCTGATGTCATACAGAAAGTGAGCCATAAATTTTCGCCACCTAAGTTCATGGGGCCGTCTATTTTTTTCATGCTTCTTAATTACGCAGATTTTTTCATGTCATTCAGTAGTTTGGCTAATATGGCGTACGTATCTCTTCCATTCTTTAACCGCGATTCGGCGTACTGGATAGGACTTGCTTGCAGGCTCAACACCCTTTGCCTGTTGTAACGGATCATCTGAAATTAAAAAAGTTAAGATCAGTTAAATAAAAAACACTGCTCTGGTATTGTTATTTACCTCTTTTTTTGCAGCTTCTGAAATTGAATTGTATGCTTCCTCTGCTTCTTCTTTGGCTTTTTGAAGCTGATAATGGAAAATGCACAAAAACAATTTGGTAATCTTCTATTCTAGCATTCGACATGATTCTTCAGAACCTCAACATGACCTTCAAGTGATAAATGTCTATTGCAAGTATATATATCTTAATGGAGGTTTTGTTGTATAGTATCGCTGAGTATTTTTACGAGTTGTACCATATTTTGACGAGCCTGTAGGGCGAGTCAAAATACGAACAACGTGTAAAAATAATCAGCAATAACACACAACAAAACGTTAAATAAGAGATTTTTTATCCAACACGCCACATTGTTATTTCATTGCGGGCCAATTTCGCGGATATTTCTGGAGTACAAATATCGTGTGATATTTGTACTCGTCTCGCGCGTTATTTGTACTCTACGAAGCACATTTGGATAATAAAAGTACATCCTTACATGTTAAGGCAAATACTCAATCACGAGCAACAGAATGAGGGGAAAAGTACCAAAGGAATCTATATCACGTGCAAAACACAAGTTTGTTTGAATCTTACCGCTTCTCGGTTCTTAGGTTTGGCTTTTTCCAGTGCTTTTGCTGCATTCTCAAACTCTACCAGTCTACAAGTACGACGAAAAAGCATCTCCTACAGGGTAGGAAGTGGACGAAATAAAAAATGCGTTAGAAAGTTAAAATGTTCATCTTGGGACTGTAAAAAAAAATGGAATAACCAGGTTACAAAAGTTAGGGTGTTGCATTTGCGATCCCGAAGTCCCAAATTTCAGCTCTACTGATAGTTCCATATTCAATTCTTCCACTAAGCTTTGTAATTAAAAACTATTCAAGTGAGTTAACCTCTCTGTTCCACCATTTCAGCCTTTGTTTACAAATTTTCCCCCAAGTAACTAGACAGCAGAGCAGTACAAAAATAAAATACTCTAACTCCAGAGGTAATACAATACAACAGTTCTGTTTTCTGAAGGTGCTACAGACAGAGAGGTAGAGCCCCGTCCACTTGTTCACAACATGACCATGATCTTATCCCAGCCGACCCCAAAGCCGAAAAAAGGTTTATCACCTTACCCACCACTGCCCCCCCCCCCCCACCACCAAAGCCGAACCCCCTGAAAAATTATACCCAAGTCTACTAAAAACATTTCACAAACCTTGGCAGCATCCATATATGTGGAATAAAGTTCTAAAGTAAAACCTAGAGTGTTGTCGTCATTAGTAGACATGACATCCAGTGATTCCTGGAGAAATGATCAGACACAAAGACAAAAACAAAACAAAATTGATAAAACTTCTGGAATTGAGGAACACTGCCATTAAGGGTATAAGATTCCCTAAAAAAAGGCTTCCATGCCAGACAATTAGATTTAGATGTTCAATTCCTTTATTCTCATTAGCTTCAAACAATATTCAGTTGTGATCCTGTAGGGAGAATTTCCATTGTAGATCAGGGTTAACACTTCCACAACAGATCTACACATAATTTTCAAGCTAGCACTGCAAATGGGATATATAAGCTTTGGCAGGATGAGCCAAGATGATTGGAGTGACCAGAACTACAATGTAGCATTGGAGTTGTGGTAAAACGGTGTTTATTGGTATAATGGCGAAAAAACATCATCCAAATCATGTCTGGTTCACTATTGCTATAAATTATTACTAACAATTTATGTATTTTCATATTTAACCAATACATCTGTTTGTTCCATATTTTTCTAATATTTAACTCTTTGGGCCAACTTCCAATGCAAGCAATAGTGGACCAGACATGATTTGGATGATGTATAGGCAATTTCAGAAAAAGAACAAAAACCCTTTTAGTTCCTTGGTGCTGTTATCATTACCAGCAGATGCCATCATGATGCCAGAGCTAAAATCATTCACTGCTTAGATGTAACACCAGTATCTGAGGTTGACAAAGAAATTCAAAATCACCATTATGATACTTTAACATATTAAGTATAATTCTGCCAGGGTAAAACTGTCATCATACATTATTATACATTGTTATACAACAAGAACTTCATCATTAATAATAACATTTCAAGTATATTTTGACTTGGATGTTCTTCTGATATCAACATTTTGGCCATACTTTCTTTCTAAAATTATACCAGACTGGACCATAGACTAAAGTGAGATTTCAGGGTGAAATTTACCACGGTCAGCCTAGCTGACAACCATAATGCAGATTATACATTGTAGTAAAGAAAGATTGCTATGTCGTTGCTGACTGTGTAGCATTTTGGTAAAGTTCTAATTACGAAAAAAAAAAGAATTCACTAGAAGAATCTCAAAATTGACAACACTTAGAGCCAAAAACTAAATCTCACTTTCCTCTTCAAGCACCCTCTTATCACACACCTGTGCTGTTTGGTGTAAATTAAACCAAATCGACAAAATCGCAAATATATTGTTTATTTATTACCAAAAAAAGAAAAAATTCACAAATTTACACATTAATGGCTTTCCAATCACAATTTCCTGCAGAGTTGACATTTTAGAATACCCTAAATTTTCCCCTCAAAGACCCCAGAGCAAACCAACAATGGGGATGAACTCTATCCTTTAACCACAAGATGCAGAGGATGCAGAGCATCCAAGCCCAGACTAACTTGTTGGAAGGCAACCATTTATGCCAACTCTGATGCATGAGTGATCACAATATAATTACTCCTTACAATGTCATTACTGGTTAAAATGATAATATCAGGCAGACATTGAGTGATGAGAATAGGGAATACTATCAATTAAGGAAATATCAGCTGATCCAATACCAAATTCTCTTAACTAATATCAAAAGAATTGTATAAAAAAAGTCAAGAGAATTCCTAAAGAGATCTGAAAGGGGAAGGGTTAGCCAGCTGAGTCTTCCAAATAATATTCATTTTAGTGAATCATAATGCCTCCCTAGGGTAAATTTTCAGTTGGTACCAGTCATTAAAATTTATTCCTTACCAACACTGACCCCATATGTCTCCTTGGGAAGTGGTGTCTACTCTTCCACACTATCTCTTCTTTTCTGAAACTCTTCATCAAGATCCTAGCCAGGAGGAACAACTTCTAATTTTTTTTATTTCTAAAAAAAAGGCCAAGGCATTCTGGTAATGCTTAAATTCAAAAGAAAGTTAAGTCATATGTGGGCCAGTCCTCATTAAATGCACTTTGGCTGGAGTGTTTTCTGAACCCTTTAATCCCTAACAGTGATTGGAATATAATTTTTCCTGACAATATCACCCCTGAATCACACATTAAGGCCAGGAGAATAAAGGAAATGATCATCAACTGGAGAAGCTCTTGATTGTTGTACAAATTCTCCCTGTCAGCACCTTAAGAAATGTATAGAGAACAGTATGGAGAATATACATACCGATGTTAGGGTGTAAAGGGTTAATGCCCACAGGAAAGAATGAGGCCTACAGCAACATGAGCTGGTGAGAGGTTGATCTGCAAGGGCAGGAGGTTTAACACTGATAAGGAAGGCCCAAGGATTTCAACAAAAGCTGGTTACTGGCTTATGGAAAAGTTTAATGAAACACCTGAAGATCTCTCATCATAAATTAGGTACAGACCCCCAAAAAATCATTCCCAAAGTTGTCTTAAATCTTCTTGCAGGCAGAGAAATGTGCAACAAAGAACCATCTCTCTGTACCCCCAGCACAAACTAAAATTCATATTTTACAACCCCGAATGGGATGTACGCTTTATGTAATCATAAACTTTAAGATATTCCAGTAATATTATGATAATTCTACAAACTTAAAATAAAAAAATCAAAGCAATTGAAACAAAAAACAAAGAAAACCACTTTAAACATTTTTTACCTGTGACTATGATGTCAAAAATCATCCACAGCTCGCGATAAACTTGTCATTTAAGACGTTTTTCACTTTGCTTGTAACTGGTGGCTATGTAAGTTAGGATAAAAAAGGTGTTTATACTTTTAGTGAGCATAAGAGATGCCATAGAATAAAATATACTTAATGTAAACCTCGAAAGTTGGCCATGTTTGATGCCGCGTGTCTTGCATTTGGTACTTGCGAGGATATTTGCCGCGATTTCAGCACAACACCACAAAAATGCCCAGCATGTGCTGCGGTTTCCGGATTTACTATTTTCTTCCATCCGACTGGTTGAACTACTCTTGTGGTTAGATAAACCACTGCTAAACCCTACGACTTGGTTCGGGAAACGTCATGGGTAATTCTTTTGTTCTTTTTGATGTATCCATAGCGATTTCCCATGGGCAGTTTCATTGTGGGAATAAAGGTCACACACTAAACACAGACTTCCCGTGGGTAAGGTCTCACTTTCCCGTGGGAAAAAGGCCTAGTGTAACGTAAACGCGGGTTACTTAACAGAGGATTGACCCTTGACATGCAAACGCATTGTAAGAAGACAGGGACCTTCTGATACTCGTTGGAAAGCGTTTGGTCAGAGATATCAAGAAGGATCAAAGTGGCCATCTAAATCTTTGAAAGTCTTCAAAATACGACCTACAGCAAATTTGACCTTCTCGAAAACTGGTCACAAATTAGATACTAAAAAGACGTACAGTGCTTGCGTTTTTCCTTGAGAACGATGGAATACGCGACAATTACGAACCAAAGTCTCCGCTTTCACCACCACATTGAAAATAATGCTACCACAATGCAACGTAATCGGAGTGCGCACACCGTCTGAGTGAATACCAAGCAATGCCCCTCGATAAGCTATTCATTTCACCTATACCTTCAGAGGCGGATCCAGGAATTTTTGATTGGGGGGTCCAAACTTTGATTCAGAAAGTCACTATTGGACTCTTTTGAGGCAAATTATTTCTCCCCCACACCCCCTCCCACTACTCGCGGTTGCACGGTATAATTCCTTGCCTGCTTACCGTTTACTTGGATTCATTAAAAAAAATCAGCCAGTTAAAAATTGTTATACAATCCTGTCGATGTAAGAGTTTCAGTCTCAAAGCTGTAAGCGTCAGGTCTGGATCCGCTACTGATCTTTCATCGTTGATGGCAACATTCCTCTACGTGTACCGCGACATTCTGAATTCCCAATCCGGTAAATAATTCCATGTTTAAAAAACCAAGACAGTCCTTTGATTACAGAGGGTATTTCTATCCGATTCTGACGTAATTGTCAGTCATTCATGTAAACACTATATATACCTCTGTCAGTAAACGCTTTTCCTACGCTTCGTACAGCATTCTAAATTTATATCAATATTTACCCTCTCCTTGGCAAATAATGAGTGGTTGAAAACGAGAATTATGTTTTAATTGTGAATTTTACTCTCGCTGAACTTGAGTTTCAAGTGCATTTCTTTTTTCCTAAAAGCAAAACACTTGACTGGTCACAGTGGGGGTCAGAATTTAAAAGGTCACTCGGCAGTCATTCCATTCAGTCTCTACGTGGCTCAAAGTGCCGCACGGCGTCGATAAGCATTGTTTACATTATTCCTGAGTGCTTTAGTTACTTTAGGCCCTGTTTACAAGCCAGGAGGGCAACCATTGTGCTAGGGTTATCCTAGCAGGCGGGTCAAAGATAGCCCGGGTTTACAAGCAAAATTTCACAGGTAGGGTTACCCTACCACCCGGGTCAACTTACCTATGCTTGGTAACCGCACGCATTGTTATCAATGTTCAAAGAGTCTGGAAACAAGTAAAAAGTTGTCCCATGTAGGCGAGTTATCCCCACCAGAGCGTTTACAAGGCAGCCTAGGGTAACCCTAGCTGCCTTGTAAACACGTCGATGAAAAAAGG
>NC_142523.1:34159180-34161680 GCF_964205215.1 Stylophora pistillata | reverse complement strand
CCTTCCCCGGGGTGGGATGGGTGGGTTGGGTTTAGGTGGATGAACCTAGTAGGGGACTACGTGTCTTATTGTTCTCCCCCCTGTACAATGTACAAATCTTTACAAACAGAAACAGACATGTAGTCCAGTTAGTGTCCCCCTACTGATTCATTTTCGGAGACTAACTCAAAAGCTCAGTTTCAAAAATATTCGGTCAAAGGTCAAGACTTGTAACTGTAATGCGTGACAGCGTGACGCTTCTTAGAAAAGATCAAGGTTGCAACACGTAACTATGGAAAAACTGTGAAACGAAATCTTTGTAAATCACAAAATACTGCGACTAATTGTATGTGTCGTTACTACAACATCTGCCAAGCAGCTGTCAGATGAAGTAGGTAAAAACTAAGGAATTTTTATTTTGGTTGTGAAAGGGGGATGGTAGTAGGCTAGCTTGGCGATCTGACATTTTAGAGGCGAGTTCAATGACAAGAAACGCCTTTAAGAGGGTCTGGATGGGGTTAACTGACAACTGTCAAATGGCCAAAATTTTTACTGACAACTGACAAATCGCTGAAAAACTAACTGACAACTGACATTTGTGAAGTGCTTTTACTGACAACTGACAAAAGCCCGGATCGCCCTAAATATCCTAAAAAATGGATGTAAATTAAGGACATTTAATTTCTTTTGTTCAATGAAAGTACATTTTCCATTACATATCAGTAGGAATACTCCAGAGTGTCCTATTTCGTGAATAATTACCGCATGTGCCATCCACATCAAGGTCATGTGACACATATCAGTTATATGATCTTTGATACCCAATTCGATCGTCATCTTACGCGAAGGCCGTGAATACTGTTACTTTAAGAGCTGTTGTAAGCTTTTAACGAATTGAGTCGGAAACGGCATTTGAGCGTCACAGAAGCCGCATTCCTATCAAAGATGTTAAAACAGTATTGGCGCTGAAAAAGCACCTTCCTTCGTTCCTCGGTCTTAAGGAGTTGTCTGGTAAATATCACCTCGGAGATTTTGATGTGAAAATTTATCACATGGCTCCAAAATCAGGCGTCAAGAGTGATAATTTTGCGTTAACTACGGACGAGCAATGGAATTTGGAGCTTCCGACCATGCTGGCTCGAAAGGAAGCGGATTAAACAGTATGTGTTGGAGTGGTTTGGTATTTGGTGTCAGTGGTATAAATATATCAATTCATAGCCTGCTGTTTATTGTAAAACGCCCATTAGATGCCGACTTATAAGCGCCGTCAATTTTCTCATTCTTGCATTCATGTAGATAATGTTTTATGTAGATTATAATGACATAACTAAAGTGACTGTGAAAAGTTAAATCTTATAGAGTCGCAGTGATGCGACTGAATTGTCCTGTTTCATGTTTGTCTGCTGGGCATATTCTGGTTTCGTATGATTTTAGAGAGGTTCTTAGCCGGCTCGAATTACATTGTGCAACACTTCTTACACACCTTATGGCTTTAGAGTAAAAATCGCAGAGATATACCATTTTGTTCTTATCACCTCCTTGATATTTTAAGTGATGAATTCGGAAACTCGAATCTTGTCCAGGTTCGCCCTTCTTTAGAAAAGCCAACTTCAACCTGTGCTGCAAGTGAAAACATTCTGTTGTGTGCAGACGATGCCCAGAGAGAAATTATACAAGTGACATTACACTACAATGGAGTTGGCATTGCTCGTACCGGAGTCAGACTCGTGACCTACCCGACTGGCATTTTGAATATCATATCTACGGAAGTTCTCAAACAAAGAGCTTACTTTGCAGCAGTCGGTCTAGACGGTGGCCTTTACGTTTGCAACCTTTCAAGCTTTGAAGTTGACCAACTTCTAAAGAACAATTCTGAGTCTTATAGAGAAATCAAAAGACTTTGTGAATTTGAAGACGGACTAGCGTTCACTGACTTGGGGGATCGAAAGGTAAAGTTCTTCAGTCCTTCTGAGAAAAACGTTAAAACGTTGATGGGCTCTGGTCAGGAAGGAGCAAGTGAAGGAACGAATGAAACGTGTTCTTTTACGCAAGTTCATGGCATGTGTTCTATGGAGAGGACTTTATTCATATCGGATGTGGCTACAGGTTGCATTAGACTAGCGTCGGGACTCGGTGGTACTGTGAAGTCTCTATGACAGTTTTGGTATCGGAGCTCAAGGCATAGAGAAAGCACAATTGTCTCTTCAAAATGCCGTAGACAAAGTATCACATGTAAATGACAACATTACAAAACCGTTTCTGAGGTGAAACAAGGGCACAGTATAAAGGAAACCACAGCAAACAACGGCCTCGAGGGAACCGTGTGTCTCATAAAACTCAAGTCTCACTTAAACTTCTCGAAGAAGATATTGGAATTGAGCACATTACTCACAACAGTTGTGGAGAATCTACTTGCAGTTTCACATTTTAAGCACGAGACCTTCACCGCACTACAGTGTTCCCAAGACTTTGGACTAATTACCAAGGAGTCATTGAAGAGAGTAACGAAATGGGGAGCAAA
>NC_142523.1:33855509-33908980 GCF_964205215.1 Stylophora pistillata | reverse complement strand
ATTTTCTGACTAAATGATACTGTAGTACAGCTTTTTATCACCTATATAATTTACGTAGGATAAGGAAATATTTAACCCAAAAATCGATTGAAATTTTAATTCATTCATTAATTTACAGTCGTATCCGACCACTGCAATAGTTTATATTTTGGGCTGCCAGACTATTAAATAAATAAGTTACAAAGAGTGCAAAATGGAGCGGCAAGGCTGATATTTATGGCTAGTAAATATTGTCACATTACTCCGTTACTTTTTAAACTTCACTGGCTGCCCATTCGTCAACGTATTTTATTTAAGATCCTTCTGATCACTTTCAAGGCTGTTCATGAGCTTGCGCCTAATTATATACTAGAATTAATTAAGTTAAAGACCCCTAGAAGGTACAGATTACGATCTTGTAATGAAGATCTGTTACTGGAATTAGCTAAAGGGAAGATGTACTCCACACTCGGTGACCGATCTTTTGAAACAGCCGCACTAAAACTTTGGAATGTTGTTCCATATTATATTAGAAATTCAAAATCGTTGAATCTTTTTAAAAAATATTTAAAGACGTATTTATTTAAAGAAGCTTTTAGTGGTTAAACACCGAATTACATTAGATTAGATTATATATATTTTTGTACTTAAATTACACTATTATACATTTTTAGATATTTTATTGACATGTTTAGCATATATATTATTTCATTATTAGATTTTAACCTTTTCTATTTGTTGCTTTTTTTTGTTTTTTTTTTCCAGTTAGATTTTTGTAACATATTAGTTTCTGCGCTGATGAAAATGTATATTGATATTAGCAAAATATTTAACAATTATTCTCTGAAATCGAGGTGAATAGTGGCTAAATATTTACCGAGCCGCGAAGCGGTGAGGTAAATATTCCCGAAAGCCACTATTCATCGAGATTGAAAAGAATAATTGTTTTAGTATATACACACGAAGTGATCTCGACAAAATTAAAAGGAAGCCATTTAAAGGCAATTTCTGCTTCTGAAACTTTAGCGAAACGCGAGTTTACGCCCGCTATTTTGTTTTTCACATTATCCACTCGCTCAGAGGTGTACATTGTTGATTAGCCCGAGATAGCGAACCAATCAGATTGCTTGAAACGCCAATATCACTAAGTGTGTATATACTAAAAGTTAATATTGTTAATACTACAAAGGTTAGATATTCGCGCCGCAAATTCTCATTCAATTAAGGGTCTCAATGAGGCGATGACTTTACGGCCAACGGTTAACATTTTGGGCAATTTACGGCTTACGGTTGTGCAAATGCGACTATAGAATTTAATCCCTTTTAAGTACATAGAAACTTCGTCTGCCAATTTTCGGTATGAAGATGCTTCCCTTTTGTCAATATATGGTAATAATAGCATGATCATCACTTCCTTTCTTGCGTGTAAAAGAACAATTATCAAGTTCGTTAAGAGTAGGAATGATACCTATAGAGTTTTTCTAATCCAAGATGCATTTCCGCTTCACTCATGGGCTCTTTAAAAACGATATTGAACCTAGAAAAAGCAAAACAATGTCCAACGCATACGCAAGGTTAAGATTTTTTAAAATCACATCAAAAGAAAAGTGGAGATTTTTTTAAAATATCAAAAGAGGGTTCAGGCTTTTTTAAAATAACATAAAAACCAAGGTGGAGATTTTTTTAAAATATCAAAAGGAAGGTTCAGGCTTTTTTAAAATAACATCAAAACCAAGGTGGAGATTTTTTTAAAAAACATTTTTCTTGCGAGTTGAAGGAAAGAATACAATGAGATAAATTAAAAGGTTTTCAAATATAGTTTATTTGCCATAGAAAATTAAGGTTAATTTTCACTTTACTATCAACAAAAATTAACACAATAACTACAACAATTAAAGCTTTATTCCTTGGATAATTTGATTCCTGGTCACAGCCACCTTGTATCTTAGTTCTGCAAAAACAAAATGTACTGAAAAGCCTTGACTCCGTGTTTTCGCTACGATTTCTGTGACCGCCGCAAAAGCACAAAAAATCTGCAATCGTAGTCATCTTATGGAAACCACAGTATTTAGCGGTCGCAGCGATCATCGCAATCGAATCGACCATCACCACTGTTCCGAAAATTCCCACATCAAGTTTTGTTCCCAACTAATCGCTGCGAAAGTGGCAATCGCACAAAAACGTGACCAGCGATCGTACATGTGTCGCGAACGTGATCTGTACGATCGTTGTACTAAGTTGATAAGACAATTGCAACTTTTCAATTCACAAATCAATTCTTATAGTTATAGAAACAAAGTCTTTTCTACTGGAATAAAAACTATGAAGTACGATTTTACATATAATTTTTTCTGTATTTACCTTCGTTCAGTTAGGGACGCTATAAAAACGTGAAAATTCAGAAATAATTTCTAGTGGTGTATGATGTCAATTAGTTGCCTGGTCAAAATGAACGCTGGACAAAAATAATCAAAACTTCTCATATAGACTGTACCAGAAGCTACATCAGTGCCATTATCTAGTAATCAAAGTTCATTTGGCCAGTTGTTGCCTTGTTCCCAATAAAACCCAATTTGAAATTTGAAGACAAATTATAGACGTATGTGTTGCAAGGGGGGTGGGGTGGGGTGGGGTGGGGGATGTGCCATACCCGTGACATACATATTTATGTTTATACTTTCGATGCCTAACTATTCCCCAGTCCCCAATACGCTCCTTCATTTCAGGCCGTCATTTCTCCAATAACATTACTTGCATAGACTTGACATTAATACATAATATTAGGTCCTGGCTTGCACAACAGGCGTATTCTCTACAGAACGAGTGCTAAATATCCAAACCGAGTATTGAACCCGCTGTATATTGAATAGACTACAAGCTTTCCTTCCTTATCGGCGATTTCGGTCGTGCGAGTCCAAATATAATCAGTGAAAAAAAAAAATTATGTTAGCGCATCGCGGAAAACTCTACCAGTGAGGCGCTGTGCGCTAACATCTCGGACGAAAAAAGGGGACTGCTCATAATCTACCCGTTGACAAAATCAAAAGAGCCATGTGCCTGGTGCTGGCTCACTAAACAATACTCTTGCTATAATTACACACTCCAGCTTAGTGGCTGCAAGCTTTTTACAAATAAACTATCTATCTACCTACACTATCTATCTATCAATTGTTTTCCTTTCGCTGCCATTCTGTAGAAGAATAAAAGAAAAAATTTTTTTTCCTTATCATATGGAGATGGATCTCTAGTGACTTCCTTGGGTCACTAACTGAACTTAACTTCCAGTTGCGTCGACAGGGGGGGGCGGAGGAGGAGTAGCTTCCTCGTTTGAGGGGGTACCTGCAGGAAGAGAAAGCACAGAAAAATCATCAGTTTCCGCGCGCCCGTAAAAATTTCCCTGAGAAAAGAGCACTTCAACAATGAAGTATTCTTATCTTTGATAAAGACGTCCAAGGACGCATTGCCAATAGTCGATTTGCAATAAATTTATCATTTACCTCCCTAAACATCGCGCAAATTACAGACTACGAGTAGTCCCTCCTTTTGGGCGAAGTCAGTGGCACGAGCCAAAACACATAAAGTGAAAAAAAAAGTTGATGTTAGCACACAGGCGGAAGTCTGGGAGAGGCGCACGAAATATACACACGAAATGTACGCACGAAATGTTTCGCGCCCCATTCCCATAGTTCCGCGCGGCATGCTAACATCATTTTTTATTTTAACTGGTTCTTTTAACTCGCGCGAAGGACTTCGTCAAAAAGCAACGACTGCTCGTAGTCTACACAAACCTGGAAATTGAAAACTACATTGTCGACGTAATGGTCTACGTCAATTGATACACTAGTCACCGATGTTGATTAAGGTATCGCTCCGACGAAGGGCTAACGCTCGAAACGTCAGCTTTTGTAATCGTTACGGTGGCCAATTTACCATTTCAACTTTGTTGATATATCCAAATTATTTCGTTACCCCCACCGACGTAGCCCCCAAATAGTTTCTTTCGAAACTATCAGCCTTTTATCGAAATAATAGGTGGTTTTAAATTCATAAGAGAACAGTCTGATAATTTCTTCAACTCCCAGAGTGGGCCGAAAAGGAGTGAAGACAAAAATGATAGGTGGGGAACAATCTGCGCAATTTCTTGTTAAGGATCCTCTAAAAAGCGTTGTAAAACAGGGGCCGGAGGAGCCGTTTTTTTTTTTTTTTTCTTTTTTTTCAGAGAAGATATAACAGGTCTATACAAGCGTTGTTAGATCTGTTATGGAGTACGCCGTACCAGTATGGCAATCCATTCCAGGTTATCTGTCTGACAAAATTGAATCCATACAGAAAAGGGCGCTTAAGATAATTTTCTCATGTGCCGATAGTTACTCAAAAGCCCTCGAGTTAGCACGGGTGGAGACCCTTGTGTATAGAAGAGATAAGATATGTAGAGAGTATATGTGCAAAATGAAGGACTTAAACCACCCTCTCCATCCTCTTCTACCAACACGCTTAGACGATACCTGTCCCTATAACCTCAGGCACAAATCAGACCAGTTGTATCTTTATAGAAACGTTACTACCTGTAGAACGAAACGCACCGAAGACTTTTTAACTTTTACTTATTTTTAACTGTATGTTCCGTGTAGTGTATATAACTTGTACTTAATGTATACAGACATGTACATAGTCGTTCTTATTAAGTTTTCATTGTATCATAACTCGTTAATTCAGTAAGTTACTGCAAGAGAGTTTAATAAACTACTATTATTATTATTATTATTATTATTATTATTATTATTATTATTATAACTTCTTCAATTGGGATAGAAGCCTCGACGCTTTTCATTTACTAGAGCTCTATGACATATACGTTTTTCTACCTTCTGAGGACGCTTCCTTGCTTTCTTTCTCCTCCTTTTCTTCGTCGGCGGTTTTATCCGCCCTGAAGAAGATCCTTGCGCTGTTTAGCGAGAAGTAGACCAACTCAAACTCCTGCAATAGAGCACGAGAGATGATAACAGTTGAGTTTTTTTTAGCTTCTAGAGAGAGTCTTTTTAGGTCGTGGGTGGCGAACAACTATACTGCATCTGATCGCGAGTAAATTACTGCAGGTAGTGGTCAGCGGTCTGTAAAAATCTGCTAACATCTCACGAAATATTCCCGCGACATTGATCGCGCATCAATTGCGTGCAACCCGCCGCAGTAACCTGCGACAATAAGATTATCATTATTCCACGTAAACAGCCTGCTCATACTTTGCATTCAGTTTCAAATAAATCAGTATGGGAAAAATTAAATGCTCGTGAAGGACATCCCCACTTGAAGATCCTGCTGATAACCGTCGTAAAACCGCAACAATTTATCCACGACCTGCCCGTGTTTCCTCGAGCGATACTCACTTGTTGATAAGTATTCAGTCGTTTCAAAGTTAGATTCATGGTTTGCTGTAGTTTTTCATCTCGCGCACTCCCACGGCTCAGCGAAACCTTCACTTCAGCCTGAGAGAAATGACACAGACAGTCTTAAATCAACATAGTAAAAGCGTCCCTAATAGTAAGAAAGAAGAATTTCTCACTTGTAAGGGATCAATTTTTCGTACCAAACACAAAACAACGTAGTTAGCGGTGACGAAGGTTTGTCTCGAAACTAAGACAACCAGCTTATGAATGGGATGAACTACACATGGGATGCTAGTAGATAAAAAGTACCCACCGCACCCCTAAACAGTTTGGTCAGTTCGCAAGTACTCCTGGGTAGAGAGCAGCCCTCTGTGAGTTGAGCCAAAGATCACAACACAATGACTCAGCCAGGGCTCAAACCCAGACCCCTCCATCCAGGATCCACCGCGCTAACCACTGGGCTGCCCTATCGACTGTAGGCACGAAGCTTCTCGCAAACAAGGACAAATAAATATGATTTCAAACTGCTGTTTAAAAAGTGTTTTTACTCACCTTTTCTTTCTCGTATTTGTCTTGCACTGACTGGAACCAGTGCAGAGAATCAAACTCCTTGTACTGGTCAAGTAACTTTAAGATATACGCCACCCCTGCAAGAAAAAGTAATTTGGTTATGAAAAATTTCATCAACAGTTTTCAGGGCAGTTAAGGTAGCTACACAGGAGGGCAGCAAGCTCCCGAGCATCAAGGGCATCACCAAGGCAACCGGTTTCAGTTTTGCATCTGATTGGCTGAGAGGATGACCCTAGTTTTCTCCGCCAATCAAAGAGCGAAAAAAGGAGAAAAAACCGTCCTGCGCACTGTTAGTATCACCAATAACGGAAGCACAGAATAGGTCAGTAACCTCACCCATTACAAAGCCATCATCAGTAAAAGAGGCTCCAATTTTGTTCTTCTTGGTGAGCTTTTCCTTGCAACTAAGCATGTATTCCACAAAGTTCAGCGTCTACAAAGGTTAAAACGCGAGACCGGTTTAATTTGAAGATAATGGAAACTCTACTACTACCACATTGAAACTGATTGGTGCGCTTTACGTGTCGCATACGGTAAAAACAAAACCAAAGTTATTACAATGAACAATCAGATAAAAGACAAATGTCAAGAGCAGCCTATAGAAAACTCCGCGTTTTCCCGCGCAAACTGCCTAAAGCGCGGGAAAACATGGGTGACCGAGACACAGTGGGTTTTAATTTGAATCTGATTGCTTGAGAAAATAAAGCGCGCTTTCTGGACCAATCACGAGGTGAAGTAAAGAAAAACAAAAACAATCCTTGATTATTGTTGACACAGTTGAAAATATTCAAACGAAAACAAAAAGTGGCCCCATGGGACAAGCTTACCAAAGGAGGCACGATAACATAAAAATTTCTTAGATGCATGTTTTTGCTGTCTCTGAATTCTGGTGCGAACACATCGACGAGAAGCTAACGACAAAAAAAAGTAATTGTACTGTCAGTATGAGTAAAATTAACGTAACAGGGATATGGGGGGAATTTTGGCTGGGCACTACTACAGAGGAACCGATTCGTACCCCACAATTTCACAGAAAGGATTTTAATATTTGCGACTTTTGCGTCGATTTTATTAAAGAGTGAAAACGTAAAGAAGAAACGAGATTTTTTTGATAAGCTATCCAAAGATTTCCCCATTTCGATTCAAAGATAGCCCGCCCACCCACCCCCTTCGGAAATTGGAACGCCAGCAGAAAATTAGTCTGGTGTTATTCCAATACTTTGGGTGATGGAGATTTCGCTACCAACTGAAATAAGTATATTTTTACCCTTTACACCCTAACATAAATTTCGCAAGGTGCTGACAAGGAGAATTTGTTTAAGAATCAAGAGCTTCTTTAGTTGGTGATCATTTCCTCATTTGGGAGGCAGCGTGGCCGAGTGGTCAGCGTGTCGGACTCGCAATCCAGCGCTCCGGGGCTGGAGTCCCGCCCTGACCACTACCTGGATTTGTTTCACGGTAGCTCCGAGTTCAAATCCTCGGCCACGCTTGTAAATAGCCAACTGGTTTGCCTCCAGCCAGTTGGGATTCTTAACAATGTTATGTTCAATTTGAATTATTTGTTTCAGTTGTTTGCTCGGCCCCACTAGCACTTCAGCTATAAACACTGCCGCGGGTAAAATGAAGATGATGATGATGATGATGATGATGATGATGATGATGATGATGATGATGATGATGATGATGATGATGATGATGATGATTCCTATTGTTATCGTTATTGTTATTGTTATTGTTAGTGTTATTGTTATTGTTATTATTATTATTATTATTATTATTTTATTGTTATTATTATTATTATTATTCCTTTATTCTCGTGACCCTAGTGTGTTATTCAGGGATGATGGCGTAAGGAATAAATTAAATTCTAGTCACTCTCGAGGATCAAAGGTTAACAAATGTAAAAAAGGGATCGTGAGTTACCTTGAAGTATTCCGTTGCACCAGCGAAATTCTTGGCCAAGTCGTTGATAGCAGCATCCAAGTTTCTAGAACGATCACAATCTTTAAATCAAGTACCTAGTCTAATAATGTAACCTACACTAATAGCTAACCTCTGGAATGTAATCCCGGCCTGATACAAATAAGACAAGTTGTACCTCACGCATTTTCAAACAGCTATTTTCTTCAACCATCTGAGTGTAGTTTTTGACCGAGACAACGTAAAGTCTTAGAAAATAATTTGTCCTAAGTGTCTTGGAAGTACCACTGCTATTCAGGGGTCTCGTTCAGTTTCTCATATTCCAAAATTATTCATAACCGGCGTTCCCTTATTTAGTCGTATTATTACCATATTACTCAGGGGATTCCAAGTGCTATTTTTTAATCGCCTCGTACATTGTATTGTACTGAAAACTTAAATATATAAATAAAAATAAATAATCAACAAGTTCGTAACAAGAACGGCAGGTTTACTTTCGTTTTAGATAATCGAAAGACTGCGAAATTTGATGACGAAGTTTTTCAGAGACTCTGTGGCGTCTACTCTCACTCTTACTGCGCAAAAAAAAACAACTACTATGAAGCGCTATTGAACTTGTGGATAGACTTTGGAGAGAACAATTAGAACGTACGGCGATTGTACGAAAAGCCAATGTTCCTGTGATAATAAGAGACAGGATGGAGCCTTCATTCTCCCAACAATCTGTCCGCCATCTTTGACAAGATGCACGCTCTTCCCAGACTACCAAGGCAAAGCCAACGACGCAAAAATTGCTCATCGAATCCCCACATTACTCGTTCATATTACTTTGCATATCCACGAGTAAAAATGGATATTAGAAATAAAAGAAATGAGTCCATCTTGAATGATGTTATCACAAAGATAGCAAAAAACCCATCCATTTACAGGGTTTATTTGTGACACGTACAACACAATGCTCAGATCAGCAAATTCGAAAGCGTCCCTTTGGCATCCTTAGCATTTCAAAGGGTATCAGTGTCAGTTATTCATTAAACTCACTTGGACGCCTGTTGTGATTCATCTGAAAGGTTCTCCTCTTTTACCAGTTCCTCAAAAGACACAATGTCTTCGAGATCTGGAACGAATCTACAGAGATAAACAACAACATTACGTGAGTCATTTCTTGTCGGCACAGGAACGAATTGCACGAATTGCTAAGGAAGCGGCCTGTTTGCCGTGATTGTAGTCCGTGATTGTTTTGATTTTCCTTTACTTCGCTCTGTGATTGGTCCAAGAAATTCACGCCGCCCTCTCAACCAATCAGATGCAAAACTTACACTATGGTCGCCCGCGTTTTCCCGCGCTTTCCCTGTTACTCCAAGTCTACATAGGCTCATTTTGGTTTTACGAAGCTCAATTGAAACACCCCGCGATGAGCATCAGAATCTACCAATCACAACCAAGGATACAATAAGCCAATACCAGCCAAGTACATGTACTCAAATAAAAGATTTGAGTATTTGACTCGTTTGTCGAAAGAGAGGTGATGGGAACTTTGCCACCTCCTTGAATATATTAGGTGTCCCTTAATACTTTATTAGTGTAGCGGATTCTTTTCCGCAAAAAAAGCGTTAGGAAGCTAGAGTTCAAAATAGCAAAATAGAAATTAAAACATAAGAAATATTGAGATGAGATGCTTCACCTAATGGCATTGCTACAGCAATGGAGACCTCCAGAGCGAATCATTCGAACATAGCCCATAGCATTCCCTGAAGAAAAATAAGAAACAAAAGTCGGAAAACATGTCTCTGCTCGCGTTTGTAATGAACACTGCCCTAACACTATCAAAGAACATTTTTGCCTCAAATATAAAAAAAATTTAAAAATCCCTTCACAACCAAGATCGCATTGGTAATTCTCCTAACTGACTGTCATACAATTCCTATGATGTTACTTGGAGAATTTGGTATTGGATCAACAAATAATCTCCTAATTACTATTGGCCGTTATTCTCCTCAGTTGTTTGCTTGATATTGTATTGATATTGTAAGGAGAAATTCTATCTTGGTCAATCATGGGAGTTGACAGTTTAAGAAGTACCACTGAAGGTGTAGCATATAGGGTACCCCCAGCTATAAAAATGTTCGTATTTTTAACCTTTCAATAAAGAATTTTAAAAATCACTTTTGAGTAGCGGAAAAAACAGTCGACTTACTGAAATGTTTAAGGCTATAAATTTCGAAAGAAACTGTAGTGCTGCTTCGATGAGAGGCATTTCAATGTAATTTGGTTTTTATCAATTGAGTTGAGGAGTTTCTAACAGCTGACGTTTCAAGCGCTAGCCCCTCGTCAGAACGGAATAGTGGGTAATCTTTTTGATTGCGGTATAAATTTCTTGATCAATTTTCTATTCAATGACTTTACTCAGATTCATGAATAAATCTCCCTCCTACCTTCCATGCATTTTTTTACAAAATCAGTTGAGAGAATTTGTTGTCAAATGAACAAAAAGTCACATCCCCTCATAAGATTTTTTCTTCTCATAACTTGCTCACAGGACTATTTAATAATATTGAAAGGAGAATCTAAATGCCACTCAGTTCTAGCAGTTTAAGTACTACAACGTTGAAAAAGTCCTCTTGTTTCTGTCCGCATACTGATACTGCCTTGGCGAAAAAGAAAGTTGCAAATTATCTCGCATTCGAAAGGGAACGAGACGAGGAATTTTTCATCACAGCAGCACTTCTGAAGGTACCAACAAAATTGACAATTTACCGATTTGGCTAATCAGAGTTCTGAACTGATCCAGATATGTTTGACCCTCAGGAGTCAAACCCAGTTTCCTGATTCCCTTGTTGAACTTCTCGGCCCGTTCAAACGGATATTTTTGATCCAACTGCTCCTTCGTCTCTTTGAAAAAGCGGATATCCTGCAAAAGAAACATGAGATTTTATCTTGGCCCATAATTATTATCAAACACCCTTGCTTTAGAAAACAAGAACCTTGCACATAAACAAAGTAAATATAATGGAAGGGCGTTGCATGCATAACTGATGGGTATCACAGAGGTGATGGGGTGTTTTGAAACGTGAGGGAGGGGAGGGAGGGGGACTGGAGGTCTCACTATTCACCAAACCAAGCGCCTAACCCAACTCTAACTTCCTGAAAAGTCCTTTACGTAGTTCTTTGGAACTCGAACACCTCTGTTCAATCTTCACAGTGTCCAATGTGACTTTAATCCATTTGTAATATGCATAAGTTGGCCGTTGTTCAAAAACAACTTTTAAAGTTCAAAAAATCTACTATTCGAAAAAAAAAAAAAGAAAGACTTCTACTATGTAATGTACAACTGAAAAGCTAGACATGTTCAGTCACCACGTCATCACCTTCGAGCCCATTACTTTTCCGTCCGGCCCGACCTGACTCGGCCACGAAGTATTTCATCTTCTTTCCTTTCTTCTTGCATTTTGCATCTGACTGGGTCATACAAGACCGCACTGTTCGCGCCATCGCGAACTGTCTTCATACAGGGATTTTTCATAAATGCCTCTCAATAAAAATGCGCACAGGGCCGTGAAGGGCGTGCTATAAAACACTTCATTTCACCAAGCGCAATCATGATGGAACGGTGATTACAAAGTATAAGGGATTGAATCTCTTGCCATGGCCTATTTTTCGCGACGCTAAGGACAATTTAACTACCCGAAAAGCGGAGTTGGACTAATCCCCCTGCCACCCCTGCCTTTCCCTGCCCCTCCCCCCCCCCCCCGTTACACCATAAACATTATCACACATACCTTGATGAGTCTTGCCTTGATATGCTCGTCGTACAAGAACTGGGAAAAGATGAAGAATTTCTTGCGCAGAAACTGATAAGTGAAATTCACGGTTGTGTTCATGATCCCTGAGCCGTGTGTGCGAATGGAATTTGCAATATGACGGATATTTATGGTGTTCAAATGTTTGTTATTGGATGCAAGTTCGACGAAAATCTGAAACGAAAAATGACAGGGAGTTTCAGGTATCATTACAAAGCATTTATTCTTGTTGAGAATTGCAAAAAAAGGCATTTCCCTACCTGGTTGTTGAGATTGTACAGATACCGAGAGACAAACACGTGAATGTTCCTCATAATTTCCAACACGTCCAGACCCTGAGGAAAAGATACGGGGTAATTGGAGTTTAACCTAGACAGCTAGAAAAAACAGCTGAGGGATTAAGGATTGCGCGGACGAATGAGCAAGCGAACGTTAAAACGAAGGAACAAAGAAATCTAGTCACGAGTGAAGGAAAACTACAGAACAAACGAACGACTAATCAACCAAATGAAAGAACGAACAAAAGAACTACCACACAATTGAAAAGTGGCGAACGAAAAAAAAGAACGAACAAAAAAAAACGAACGAACGAACAAACGAGCGAAGTAACGAAAGAACGACTAGACAACCGAAAGGTGGCGAACGAAAACACCTAGGAACGAAAAAACAAACGAACGAAACAACCATTAGACAACTAAAAGGTAACGAACAGACAAACGAACGAACAAACGAACAAAAGAACGATTCGACAACTGTAAGGAAACGACCATACAAACGAATGAACAATCGAACGAAAACACGATTAGACAACCAAAAGGTAACGAACAAACAAACGAACGAAAGAACAACGAACGAACAAACGAACGAAAAAACAAACACATGTTCAAAACGGATTGGAACAGGTGGACATAAAAACAATGGGTCAAATTTTCCAAGAAAAGCAGACCACGACGTAACTCTTTCAAAAAAAATTTGGTCTTTGATGCTACTCTGTAGTCACCTGTTCAAGGGTTTGGCTGGGAAGGTGAGCTTCAGTCATTTCCAAGCCATATTTTTGCTTTGCTTGGTTTCTCATCTCTCCGTAGGTTCTCCAATCATGAAGGGCTACTGTCGTCAAGTTATAGAATGTCGTATCCAGGTAATGAGTCACGTGTTCTACAAGAAAAAAAAAAACAAAGTTCTCTGACACGTTTTCAAAGAAACAAAAAAGTATAATTAACAAACGGTAAACACCACAGCGTACACTATTGAGTTATGGATGCATGCGGGAGGTTGCTAAGCACGAAAGAAGCGTAAGAGTCGCGCGAGGCGATAGCCAAGAGCGACTCTAGCTTCTTGAGTAAAACTGGAGTTTTTCACCAAGTTGAAAATTAGAACCACCTCACACAACATAATAAATTGAACCACATCCAAAAAATTCTTGTTACTTTTCCACCAAATGATTACAAAGGCTGAAACACGGTATAGCAAGGTTTAAAAGTACTTACGTTTGATGTTGATGAACTGATGGAAAAATCTGACTGGCCTCATTTTCAAAAACTGAGAAAGGTCTCTCATTCCAACCTGAACGAAAGAAAAATTAAAAGTTCTAAATTGAATTGGGAGCACCATACAATATCCAAGATAAGAACAGATAGATAGAGAAAGAAGAAATCAGCTACGTAACCACATAGCCAAGAAACAAACCTTGAAGGGATTTCTGTCATCTAACTGCAGATGCTGATGGATGTGAAGTCGTAGATCTGTTTCAATGTCACGGCACAGTGGTTGAAGCAAGTTCTAGGCAAAGAAAACATCAAAGATACAGAGCTTGCCGAAGGGACCGTGTCACACTACCTTAATGTCCCGATTTTACCAAAACAGACTTTACTATAATACCCCTGAAAAATGTCACGCAAGGTCAAGCTAGTTTCCTGTCACGCTGACTCAGAGCAGGAACTATTGAGAGTAGAGGGGGCAAAGCAATGTGTTCACTGGTATGACGTCATTTTGAAGACATCGAGAAGTATGGATACTCCAAACCTTTCAACCAGCTTTTCTTAGACTAATTTACTTAAATTTAGCTTTATGAGAAGAATAGGCTCCCACTTGATAATCAAGAAGCATCATCCATGGCAGATTTTAAGTTGAAGGTTTCTACATTTTTAACTCTTTGAATTTCTGTATATACATTTTTGATTTTTTTTTTTTTTTTGTGTGTGTATATTAGTAGGTCTATAGATAGGTTGGAGTTTCCTCCTAGAATGGTGCTGTGGCGCTTCTTGAAGATTCTTCCCATTTCAACACATTATCACGTATCTATTTTTATTCTTGTTGTTGTTGCTGTTGAAATAAAGCTTAATAGAACTTCAAAACAAGCATATTTACGCATCTAGAACGAGACACCGACCAACAGACAAAAGAAACCACGAGGCAATGCTCTTTAATACAACATACTCACTTCATGTAGTGTGTCACCAATTTCTTTCTCAAACAATTCCAGCATGACTTGCGGTGTTGGTTCGTGTTTCACTCGTTGAAGGACTGGGACACAGTCTCCCAGCGCGCTAATCATGTACTGAAAGAAACCAAGGAAGTCTGCGATATTAAGGATATGTGAGAATTATTCCATGTGCTCGCGTTAGATATGAAATGGTAAATACCCAACGAGGCACGCGGCGCCAAGTTGACTGAAACCAATTCTCTACTCTGTTTTTTTCTTGACAAAAATAGTTTTCTAGCAGTTTTTTTTAAGCAAAGAAGGTCAAAAACACTGCAAACTTAAGTTTTGAAGGCTGTCAACACGCATATCAAACAAAAAGTCGAGTTTCACAATTCAACCTTATAAACGCAAAAACGTGTGATACACCGTCATCGACCTCATAATTGGCCGATATGGCAGATCTTTTCTCGTGTGGAGAGGGAAACTTAGAGAGCTAATTGCCACAGGATTCTTTCTCTTACATGAATTCGATGCACATCTGTCGCACTTTCATACAAGTCTGTTAAGTACGTTGGAAAGACAACCTACAACAGAAAGATAAAAAGAGATCATCCATTTTGTCCGATTACATTTAGGAGTTCCAAATGACAAGCACAGGTAACGCACTGACAAACCGAATTCGACTGATTGTTCGGTGAGGGAAAGGACTGGGACAGAGGCAGGTAAGCATTAAACTGTAAAACGAAAAGCCTTAAATTCGCACGTATAGGGGGGAGAAACCAATGAACTACACGTAAACAGCCGATTAACCAACCAACGACACGTAAACAGCCGACGACCTAACGCACCGACGAGCCCACAATCAACTAGTAGACAAACAGACGAGCCGATGAACCAACAAACGAACGAACCGATGAGCCGACGAACGGACGATCCGATAAACCGACGGACCGACGAGCCGACGAACCGAATCACAACTCACCATTTAGCTAACGATAAACCCAACAATAGAACAAGCGAGTGAATAAGCCCAAACCTGTCTCCCTCATCCCCTCCTCCGTTTCTATCGCACCGTTTACCATCGCGCCTCGTTTGACGATCCAAAAGCCTGGAACAAGCCAGGAAAAGCTAAAAAATTAAGAAAACAAGTAACTTGCCCTGTGCCAGTGAAGAAATCCACAGTCACACGCCTTTCTGACTCTTGCTCTCAGATCACTGACCAGGTTTATTCGTTTCATTACACTGGTTAGACTGGCCATCTCGTCATCTCTGAAAGATTTCTGCGTAATCAAAGTAAAAAAAAAAAAAAAGGACTTTATACAGTATTGACGATCGGTACATTTTGACGCACAGATTGTCTCTGGCAAATTTTCTATCTGTACATTTATGACTCAGACTGTCACTCTTAAATTCTCTACCCTGTGCACTTTTTGACGGACAGAATGTCACTGTTAAATTCTCAATCAACAACTAGACGCTAAACGATTTTAGACCAAATAATGGAAAAACTCACCATCTGGACGCCTACATGAAGGCCTAACATGGCGACAAGTCTACGCTCCTTTGTGGCTGAAGAAAAGCAAAGCAATGGAAATTAATCTCACCATATTTTACTGCATTACCGCAGTAGGGCAGGACTAGAACGGAACATGCGATCCATGCGAGTAGTCCACCCATTAAATCCCACCCATTCCCACCCCAGGGGGGGACATCCATCACACAGTAATCTCGTGTGTGGGAAATTAACGTCTCCTACCCCTAACCCTGTAGGAGACGGGACCTCCATTTATTCGTCCCTCTCCGAGAAGACTAGTACAGGGTAACCTACTGTTCTGACGACAGCTCAATCTCTCTACTGACGACAATACATTGGCGCAGCTTGTACGTTTAAAATCCGCTAGCCTGTGTCCAGGCCCTCATTATTAGCGCGCACTTCTCCACCCGCGGGAAGATTGAGACGAGTCGGGAAAGGTTTGCCGGGGATCTGGCGCTAATGACGGTGCACACCTCCCTGAGGTTAATTCTGAGAGCTTCTACTGCACAACATATTGCCACCACTTATCAAACACTCGGAAGAGTAAACTAACTGGATCTGATTATTTGTTCTCCGTTCCAGCTCCTGTACATCTCTTTTTACATAGTTTAAGATAACTTGGTCAATTATCAAGACAAAACACCCTTCGCCTGACATGTGTATCGATTCTCACAAACTGTTTCCTGTATGAAATCGTAGGCGAAATTGCATGTGAATCAAAGTACCTGGACCATTGAGAGCATTCTGCACCAAGACAAGCGCTGCCAATACGTCCTGAAGTAAAGAACATTTTTTTGAATCACATTGAAAAGAGAAACAAAAAATTGATTGCGTGCCCAAGCATAAAAAAAGTAATTTGTCCAGAAAATCCGATTTACGACATTAAATCAATTTTTCATTACGGAGATCTTTCTCAACGAACTTTAAGTTTATGCTTTACATCGCACTTTCTGGTGCGACTGATAAAAAGCTTCACCCTGTAAAGACGCCCGAGGTTTAGTCAGTGATAGCATCCTTACATAATACACGTCTCTGTATTGTATTGATTCTAGTCTTTAATGGAAGAAGATCCGTGAACTGTTTGACTGATCATTAGTTACGCAGCAAAAATTCAAACCTGATTGACAACCGATCATCGAGGCTACTTGGATCACTAAACGGATACGTTCTTTAAATAGATATCTTGCGTTGAATTACATAGATTTGTTACAGGGAGAAGAATAAAAGCAGCAAGAGTAAACGGCTTTTGACTCTACATTGAAGAATTTAATGAGCGTTTTTCGCGCGTTCGAAGTTATCTAGAGGGAAAACATATTTTAATTCCAGTATAAGGGAAGAGTCTCGCTTTGAGCTAAACTTGTCTTCGAGTTCCAAAGCAAAAAGATAATTGTAAGATGTAAACTCACAAGTCGTTTGTCTGTGTATTTCTTGTCGGCTGCAATACGTTTCTGCAAAATAGAAATACTCCAATCTCGGTACAAATGCGTTTGATTGTATGTTGAAAAAGTTTAGACCTTAACTAAACTCCTTGCAGACAAAAGACATCTTTCAAAATGATTGTTCGACTTCTTCCCATTAAGAGAACGCCTTTAAGCAAAATGGGTGAATTTCAGGCGGCAAAAGGCAATTTCTTTTGGTCATATCTAAACCAGTTTTCGTTTAGTTCATGTTTCAAAGAATCAAACACCGGGTAAAAATAATTCTTGTCCTATACACTTTAAGACATGAATCACTTTCAGGCGCAAAATTGGCCGCACTGAAAGTGAGTGCAGCACCCACATGTACACTTCGCGTACCTTAGCGGTGTCAATACAAGCTAATGCCATGAACGTCAGATGCTGGATCATGTGATTAACACTTTCTGCTATCAGCATACTGCGCCGGTGAAACGTGTGCTCGATGGCCTACAGAGAAAGACAGTTGAACTTTATGGTGCGCTGTAGAGATTGCTTAAGGACAACCCAAGAAGCCTGTTGACCATGTACTTCTGTAGAGAATCTAAACCAATCTGGATATCACAAGAACTGATTGTAAATTTCGTTGGGTTTGATCACTATTCCAAGTTTCTAAATCCTAAAATATGACGCAAATTACTGATCACAGTTGGACGGTCTTCAACCTGAGCTATAGAACACGCTTAACAAATTTGAAAATTGAAGACTTACAGGTTAAGCTCCCTTCTCCAGAAGCCAAAAACGCACTCATGATCGTGCACTTTATTTCATTTCATGTACATGTACTTCCTTATTTTTTCACTGTCAACTTCTTCATTAACTTCGATTGAGGAGCCACGGAAAATGCTTGCGACAGAGTTCCTGGTCAATATTATGATTAACAAATCGACAGTGGTTTGGCGTGCTCTGTACTCTTATGGACAACTATAATGGTCCTCACAGTCGCCAAAATGTTGTGAACTCACGAGACATACATACATACATACATACATACATAACTTTATTTGATAACGCAGGTTAAAATTTGCGCAACTTTACAGCTGATGTGGACCTGCCTAAACTAAATAGTCTATTATTACAAAACAAAGACATGGTAGAATTTATAAGTTGAATAAATTAAGTAAACCATAAAATTTTAGTAATAGTGAAAGTTTGGTTTCATGTTTTGTATAACATTACCTCCCTTTTCAAAATTAATATTCATGACAGTTTGCTTGGATTGTTTTAAGTTATATTTAAAAATAGATAAATTTGGGGAATCTTTAAAATTATCGGGAAGTGCATTCCATGCTACTGCAGATCTATGAGCAAAGGACCTACGCAGAGAGACGCAGCCGAGTGAGTCTGTAACAACGTCTGACCACTGTGATAACGAATATCGTTGTCGATAAGTGTACAGACCACCCTAAACCACTGTCGATTTGTTTTTTACCCCAAAATTGACGTCAAACAAATCGATTCTTACAGTGCGTGATACGTTGCGTGACACGTTGACACGAGCGGCGTTGTCTGTACTCTTATCGACAACAGCAAATCTGACAATCAGATTTAGACCTCACTGCGAATTGTGGTATAATTTCAATTCGTTCCTTTACATTCGCAGCTTAAAGGAAACATTTATTCTAGTCTTACAACGATGTGACATAGAGTAAAATTGTATAAGGGTGCTCTTACCTTTAAAAGCTCTGTAAGCCTGCACAGGGCCATTACACAAGACTTGGTCAGCGGTTTCGATAACACCAGATGCATGTTCATGATAGTACGCACCAAGTGACTCACAGTGTGTGCTATAAGGACTCCCTGAAAAATGTGAAATACTGAGAAAAAAAATATGGCTTGTTCGAGCTTAAAAAAACTTGAACCAAAAGCGAGTTTCCAACAACGTAAACTTTAACCCTTTGGCCCAAAGGTTGACAAGCACCTGAGTTTGGGGTTAGTCCCACAACTTACATAAAGGTCACGAGAATTAAGGATATGGTCACCAACTAAAAAAGCTCTTGATTGTTTGACAAATTCTCCTTGTCAGCACCTCAGGAAATGTATAGAGACCACCATTAGATCACCCACCTCCCGCCCCCCCCCCCCCCCTTGCAAACGATTTTCCTTTGGCGTAAGCTTCTTCACAAGCTACAACGCTACAACTTACCTTAATGAATAGAACACATCGTGTGTTGAGATCGTCTACCAAGGAGCCTCCCTTGTTGAGGCTGGACTCCATGTGAACCATCCAGGAACTGACCTGCATCTGGTACAGCTGTGCATCCCTGACACGACAAACACAACAACATCATGTATTTGAAACAATATTTTGACATCAATCTCCCTGTATATCTATAGCTTGACACGCAAAGGTCGTACGGTCAGCAAGTTGAACACTGGATTAAAGAGTCTGAGTTCGAACCCTAGCTGATACTGTTATCTCGAGAAATATACTTTACTCTCACAGCAGATAACATGTATATCCTCCCAGGGAAGAAATGGGTAGCAGTAAGCCTTCGGAAACGTGACAAAATCTTGGGTGTTATAATCTTATTCATAAGTAGTAAGATTTCTTTGGTTTTTGTTTTACGACACTCCATTAAACAACGCTCTAATGTAACCGCGAATTCTACCAAAACGTATTTGAAAATGATTCATGAAAAAGCACAGACAAATTCTCTCTCACCTGACCAAGTTTTGATTACAGTTGGTCAAGTACTGTTCCTTAGAGGATTCCACAGCTTGCCTCTGTTTCTTGTCCACAATCTTGTTTAGATGAGGAATTTTTCGAAGAAGAAATTCGTTTGGAAAGAACATAATGTCTCCTGCAAGATGCACAGCTGGGACCTGAAAAAAAAAAAAAGGTTTACAGTCATCCATTTAAATCAACTCTTCAAAACAAAAAAAAGAAATTAAGTATACAGACAAAGTAGTATACGAGGGTTCTATGGGACATAGCCGATCAGATTCCAGGATTTTTACAAAGTGGAACAAATTAACCAATCATGTGGCCGGATCGGCATCCAAGATATGATTGGTTAGTTTGTACCACCTTGCACAAAATCCTGGAAGTCCCGAAGTACTTCCTAATACTACTCGACTAAAAGTGAAAGAATACATTCGTTGATTATAGAACAGAAAAGGTGTCTCGAGTCTACAACATACACAAGGTAACTAAAATTAGATAATTAATCTGTTTATTTGTTGAGAGGTAATCCTGGCAGAAGCTTCTAAGCAGTGATGCAGTACTGAGCAGTATTTTCATGAGGTGATGTTAATTATACTTTCCAAAATGATTGTAACTTAGTAAATGGTTTGAACCTGGGGGTAACATGTGAAAGTGTTGTGCAATTGTCTGGGTGAGTGTAGTCTTGAGAAGGTCATCACCTCCGACAACAGTCCTTCTCAAGATTCTAACTGTAATGTCCGCGGATGAAGCCCTGAAGCCCTGAAGCCCTAAAGCCCTGAAGCCCTAAAGCCCTAAAGCCCTGAAGCCCTAAAGCCCTGATGCCCTAAAGCCCTGAAGGCTAACAAGCAGAAATTTCAAGGTTATGTTTCTTATGGTATACAAGGTGGTTTTAAATTTTAAGCCTGTGGATGGAACTTAATGTAAGACCATACACCATCACATGCCACTCTCAGTTATGCCGTTACTGTATCATGACATGGATCAAGTCTATATTGATCCACCTTTTTGTGAATGTCCCAAAACTTGCTAAAGAACTTCCTGTCGATGCCCCTGTAGATCTGATGTTGTAAGATGAACAAACCAAGCAGGCCAACAATCTTGTGACGCTGATCAACCTCATGAGGCTCATCTGAAAATCAAAACAATAGAACCGATAAATCAGCATTCCTTTCTACTTACAAAATTTGCAGGCAAAACATTGAAAGGAAAAAAAAAACACCTCTTACAAAAATAATTTCGGGAATTTTTTTTAGTACTTACTCATTCTTGTATCAAGACTTTGAAAGATGACTTTGATATTGTATAAGAATTCCTCGCCAAATTCACCATTTCTTGCCACTCTTATGAACTGACTATCAAATGGCTGCTCAATGCAGTTCTGGAATAAATGTTCATAAATAAAAAAATAAGTGTAAATCAGCTTGTATTCAGAGGATTATACTACTTCTATACAGCTTATCTCATTTCAAATGACTAGGATTAACCCTACTTCCCTGAGATGCTAGTCGACTGCAGGTAAACCCCCCAACCCCACCCCCCAAAGATTCTCCTCAGACTTCCCTGACAGTTCACCGTCACTTACACTGTATTTGTGTACCACGGTGGAGAGAGGCACTGTCAGAGTAAAGTGTCTTGCCCAAATACCTGGTCACTTTGTTGACATGTCAAGTTGTCAATAACCAACTGACCCACTTTGTGAGTAAACTGGCCACCAGCTGTCTTTGGTCAACTTGCCAAAATAGCAAAGCTGTCAGCAAGTTGATGATGACAAGTCTACCAGCAGTTTAAGAGCAGTTGGCAAGTTGACTAGTGGTGTCAGTAAAGTGGTTGTCAGTGAGTTGAGACATCAGCACAGTGACCGGTAACTGCGCAAGAAAACAACACAATTACTGAAGTGTGGCAGAACCTGAAGCAAAGAAGCAATGTACCAGTAACCTCTCACAAAATTAACATATGCATTTGGAAGTTCTCAATATTGTTTGTCATCCAATTGAAGGTCAGTGGTTGTACCTGTAATATAACACCATCAAGGAGTTGCCCTTCCAAACTCATGAGGAGTTTTTCAAGCCGACGCAGCTTTGCCTCGTCAATCTCAAACAAAGCAGTATTGTTGTGTACTGATTTTAACATTCTGTAAGTTAAAGAAAAGGATACCTGAATATGAAAACCAGGCATGTATTGCATGCATGTGAAATAGCTTTGCAGAGAAGCTCATTTACAATGTATTTATCACTGCAACACCAGTAAATCTACTGACAAACATGATTGACCGATGGACTAACAGACACACTTCCTCACTCGCTCGCTCACTAGCTAACCAACCAACTGTATGATATGCCTCACAAGGGCAGGTACCTTCTGTATTGCTTCCAGTGTTCTTTTAGAGTGTGACTGGCATCCATAATCTCATCCAAAGTGATTAGCACTCCAAGCAGTCCAGCAAGATGTTCAAAAACAGTCTGTTGGAATAGGAAACATTTTTAAAAAAATTATGATAATGATTTTTTTGCAGCGTGATACAATGAGCAATTATGAAATAACACAAATGAAGTGACAATAGCGATAATCTATTTGTATAGAAATGGCATCACCTATAACAAAATAATAAAAAAAAAAACACAGGGAAAATGGGAATTTTTTAGTCATACTGTACAGTCTGATGGAAGCCTTTTGACCCCCTACGAGTGACTACCATCTAATTTCTCCAAACATTATCACTCCTACACAACAAGCAGCTGACACTGAGATCCGCGACAATCTCAAAACGTACTGAGCACCACGTGACCCTGCAATTGCAAAGGGGTGCTCCCGCAGCACAACCCCCGCTGACCAGCATGCCTCGATTTTAGCCTTGCCTAAATTTCACTCAGCCTCATCAAACATTAAGGTTAGGAGAAAAAAAGAAATGATCACTAACTAACTAAGCTCTTGACTGTTAAACTCAAGAAATGTAAAGAGAAAAGTATGGAGAAAATGCACACTGATGTTAGGATATAAATAGATAGATAGAATGGTTTATTAAAATCACATCACAGTAAAATACAGGTTACATTAATTAAGAGGAAAACTCCTTACTGTGAAATGAACTCCAGTCACATCCATCACTTTAGGACCCTCTCTAGAATGAAAAAAAAATGTTTGTTACTTCCTAACACCTTTTGCACGACAGCATACGCAACATTGAGGAAAGGTGCTCAGCAAATTGTCAATCAATAAATCTTACTTTGAATGTAATGAAGCTAACTGCTGGATCACGTCCTTGACAACCTCATAGGCACGTATCACAAAACTAGAGATATCTTGTAGCAGAGGTAACATTCGTCCGAGACGAACTTGATTGTCTCCTTCTTGGACCTGCTCTTTATCTGCTCCTGAAAGAAAAAAAATATAGTAAGTAGTACGAGGAGCACTATGGGAAATAGCCAATCAGACTCCAGGATTTTGTACCTCATGGTACTCACTACCCAATCATATCTGGGATAGCAGTCTGGCCATATGATTGGTTAATGAGTGTCACATGGCACAAAATCCCAAAACAAGACAATGTAGACGATCTTCGTCAAATCATGTTATGGTCATCACCTTTGAACATGTTGTGCACCCACAAGAGACCAATCTGGTCTGTTGGCTCCCTAATTTACCCACACAATTTCACAGGAAAACATGAGAAACGATTGCTATCACCAAAAAATATGCAAAACAATTAAGAGTTTTATGAAATCTATCTACTTAGACTTCATTTTGTACATATGGTATAATCAAGATCTTTAATCTTAATCTAGTGTGCAATCTGAGATTGCAGCAAAAAATATTCCCCTATATCACGAAATATCTTGTGTATGATATTTAGTTCAGTTTTTTTCTCTCTCATACCTGCTTCTTCGTAAAGCAACAGAGGTGTGTAGAACTTTGTTGTGGCCTGAAAAGTTCAAGAGTTTTTTTAAAAAAAGTCATTTCAGAGAATTATCCCCTACTTGAATTTTTTTTTAATCTCATCACTGTTCTGCTTGATGTTGCATTGATATTGTAAGCTAGGAGAAATTCTGTCTTGGTCACTTATGGAAATTAAAGGGTTTTAGCAACTGGGGGTGTCGCTTCAGCCCCCAGAATGGAATGCAAGTCCATAACAGGTACCCCCCTAGATTCTGTAACATTTCCTGACAGTTCACTGAAACCCATTTAAGAATAAAGAGCAAAAGTGTCTTGCCCAAGAACACAACTAAATGACTAAGTCAGGGCTCAAGTGCTGACCCTCTCTCCCCGCCCCCCCCCCTCCCCCGTTAAGTCCATATACCATATTAGCCCACCCCATCTCTACAAAAAGCAATGCTTTAGCAGCTTTTTCTGCTTCAGTGAAAAATTGTTTGAGAAGTTTGCCATGGTTATAAGACGTTCTCACCTCATGCTTCAGCAGATCCATTTCCCGACACAAGGAAGCAAACACCATGATCACTTTGTTGAAGACCTATACAAGATGAATAAAATTACTTTATGGATTACTAAACTTTGTCATTGGAATCAAAAAGTAGAAATTAATATCAAATACTCCGTGGCTGAAATTCTGAACTGGGACCTTAGATTTTTTTTTTTTCGTTATCAACATTTTTTTACAATTAAAATGATTATCATCATCATCATTATTATATTCATAATAGTAACTGTAATCAATTAGTTTTTTTTGCTTGCACTTGATTGGTGTAAATAGATACAGATAAACAGATGACATTGACAAACAAATATCTGCACATACTTTTGTGTCAAATGAAGGATATCATTTCCTTTACAATACACACTGTATTATGAACATTTATTTCATTAAAATGTTCAAATGCACATAAAACTTATCAGGTATCATGAACAAGTTAAGAGTCCTCATAAAACTCTGCGTGTTTCAATCTCTATTACAAACAAAACAAAATGCAATACAAAGCAATACAAGCCTTGTTTTCTGTCTTGATAAGCTCCAACATCCTTGACTGCTCATACGGCAGTGTCTAATTCAAAAATAAAGCATTGTTATTATTAAAATAGTTCCCCCTTTACCATGGTATCCTCCCACGAAGATGTTCGGATTATTGAAACAAAATTGAAATAATTATAGCCCTTTAAGATGCAATGAATTACTACAGAAAAAATATATGAATTATGGTAGAGAAACACAGCACTTCAAACCCTCTCCCCCTATTGTGTGGTTCCACAAAATATCCCTACCCACCACAGAAGACTTTTTGATTTGCACCCCCCACCCCCCAGGATTTTCCATTCCAGGCAGTCCTTGATGATCCACCTCCCCCAAGGAATTTCCAGAATTTTAATCAGGGACTCTTAAATCTTAAAGTGGTATGAAGTGGCAAGGCTCTTTGAAATCACACTTTGGAATGTCAGATCTCTAAGTTCAAATCCAAGTTAGAAAATAATTCTTCGTGTTTTTAGAGAAAATGAGGGGAAATTATTTGGGAGGGGGACTGATTCATATAAGCCTTCTCCCTTTAGTAGCCAGTAAGAATTGCAACTTTAGCTGAGAGAAACGGTAGGCTATGAAGGTAGCAACCCGTGACTGTCAGGCATGTACATTCTATTAACTGTTTGCTGGAAAATATATTAGAATTGTCAAGAGAAGTTACAGATTCATCGCCTATGGGACTCGAGGGGATAAAAACCCTCTTACTAAAATAGAAGTTAGCTGGAGAGGTGGAGTCGGGGGGGTTAGGGGCTGAGATGAAAGTGATAGGGGGGTGGTATGGCATATCAACATAACACATGCAGAGTAACTAAGATTTCGATAACTCAAGGATGATAACAACGTGTATCTTAATAAATCAACAAATAACTTTCATTGTAATTTTTTACTCACTTGCAACGCGATGGGATCAAGACTGAAATCCCACGAATCTCCAACAGAGTCGTCCAAGGCATCCTCGATCGCTTTAAGCTGTGAAGCGTATTCCTCCAAAAATTGACCATATTTTTTCAACTGTGCTTCGCCGACGAGTTCTGCAGGTAATAAAGCCTCGTTAATAATTTTGAAGCTCATGCCGGTGTCAATGTAAGGTGTTTAAACTTACTTAGTGAACCGTCGTCAAAAGCATCAAGGTGCCATCCTTCCTCCATCTTGGAAGTGTCACGTGAAGAGATATAAGTCGAAAATGTTGTTCATGTGTTTTTTTTTTAGTTTTATCACCGGGGGAGGCTCATACGCAATTCTTGTCACAGCCCTTTTTTCGAAAGCAGAAAAAAATAGATTGCACTTAAAAATATCTTATGTCTAGTTATATATTATTATTTGTTAAAAGGTCTCTAAAATAAGAATGAAGGGATACCTAAGAATCATTTTTACGCATAGTATTTACAGAATTTAACCTCTCCCCCGAAAGACCTTAAATGACGTTTCAAAATTCAAAGTTTGGCCTGGTTACCTGAGATGTCAACATGTCAGCCGCGCGAAGAACAAGGAAAAGAAAGCACTCTGAATCTGAAGTCCCATTCGCCGCTGGATTTCGTCTCCCAACATTAAAACAAAGCAGACATGCCATAGGATTATCTAAGATTCCAAAGATGTACGATCCAGGAACGGAAAGTGCTCATTTTAAACGTATTCCCCAGCCAATCTCGGAAGACGATTGGTTAGCGCAATATAATGAGAAAGGACAGTCATTTAAGAACTTTACGAGGACTTGTCGTTGGATCTCTTGTCGCAAAGTGAAATACACGAGACAAAAATTCGTTTCCGATGGAAAAAATCTCAAGCAGAGATACCCAGATGGAAAAATTTACCTACAACCTCTGGGCGATTTTGATCAACTTTGTTGGGATAGTAGTAATCCTAGCATTGATGACTTGGCTGATTACACAGAGCGTTTTTATTCCTTGCCTGTTGTTGTTTTACCTGCGGTGAAGCTTAAGCTTCCCACAAAGAAAGGTAATGGCGGAAAACTGCAGTAAGAGTCTGGATTACTGAATGTTCCTTGCCATAAACTTGTGAAAGTCCTCTTTGCCAGCAATGTAACAAAGCGTTGCAAGCAGAGAGGACGAGACGAAACACGCGTCCTGCAAGGAACGAGACGAGACTATTACTAAGTTTCAAGTTGGTGTAATACCTGACCTTATAGGGGGCCTTTACCTTGCAGGTGATCTGGCATACTGGAATTATGGATTGAATGAAACAATAACCTCATCAAATGCAATACGGACAAGCTCAAGAGTACAGTCAAAACAGTGTGAACTCAATCATCGTTGGTCTCGCGGTGTGTCACAATTCTTTTCTTTCCTTTGACCAGACTGGCCAACAGAGCAGTGGCATGTCTTCTAAGGGCATGCATCGTATTTGAGGGTGGCATATGATTATTCTTTCAGTCAACTTGCGAGATCAATGAAAGATTGGTGGCCTGGGTATATGGAGCTTCTTCTTCCAAACCCACACTCTTTCCTCTGTCCAATGAGAATTTGTTGGTTCAAATTTCTCACCCTGCCGCATATTGTAAAAATCCAGCGTAGTAGATGACGGAGGCCCTTTCCACAGAGAAATAATGAGCATTATTTGTCCACCGAAAATCTGTTACCACTGTATGATGAGGCATGTTGAGTGATCTGGTTTAACCCTATACACCCAACATCAGTATGTATATTCTCCATACTGTTCTCTATACATTCCCTTAAGTGCTGACAAAGAGAATTTGTTCAACAATCAAGAGCTTTTTTAATTGATGCTCAATTCCCTTTTTTTTTTCCTTGTGAACTTAGTATATGAATCCAGGGTGATACTGCAAGGAAAAACTTTATGCAAGTCACTCTTAGTACTCATACAGTTAACAATTAGCATTGGCTTCATATCAGGGCATGTACAACTAAGGGTGGACAGTATCCATGGACTTCTGCGGCAACAGATTGCTGATGATGCTCTCTGTCTAATTGGCCTGACCATGGTAGACCTGTTTGAGGATGAAACTGACCTGTTTGTTGCAGGGCTAGCAGCGGGAAACCAAAGAGTTGCGGTAAGTATTATACCATAACTGTAAATAAGATTTGTTATGGAGCTCTATATGACCTTACGACACCTAGAGGAGATTAATAGTCATCTTCTTCTCACAATCTCAGTTAACCAAGGAAAAAGGTACTGATAATTGGCAAATATATCTGCAAGAAGGTGTTCTATATTCTTGTATCTTGGTTAATAACATCAAATTTCCTAAGGGACATTCAGAATGGGATCCAGGAATTTTAAACAGCGAGGTATCCAAACTTTGTTTAGAAAACACAGGGTTCAGTTTTGAGCTATAACCAAATTAAGCCAGGAAATATCATAAGACATGTAGATTTCAAATTCTTCATATTGACTAGTAATGTGCAAGTCTCTTTTGTTGCAAGAAGAAAAAAAGGAGAGGGAGTCCTGGAACCCCTTGGACTCATTCCCATATCAGCTAAAACTTTGGGATCCTGGCTAAATAACATGGTTAGGTTTCGTATATGTGCACGATCCTTCGCAGTAAAGCACTATTTAAGCAATAGTGAAAATCAGACCTGAAAAAATTCAGGCCTGTACGGGATTCGAACCACTGACCTCTGCGATACTAGTGCAGCGCTCTATCAATTGAGCTAACAAGCCAACTGGGAGCAGGCCATCAAATTAATTCGACATAAACCCGTAAGATGATAAATCAAACAACAAACATATGAAATACATATATATGAACTGCGGTTATGAAACGTATATGTGCACGATCCTTCGCAGTAAAGCACTATTTAAGCAATAGTGAAAATCAGACCTGAAAAAAATTCAGGCCTGTACGGGATTCGAACCACTGACCTCTCCGAACCACTGACCTCATCTTACGGGTTTATGTCGAATTAATTTGATGGCCTGCTCCCAGTTGGCTTGTTAGCTCAATTGATAGAGCGCTGCACTAGTATCGCAGAGGTCAGTGGTTCGAATCCCGTAGAGGCCTGAATTTTTTTCAGGTCTGATTTTCACTATTGCTTAAATAGTGCTTTACTGCGAAGGATCGTGCACATATACGTTTCATAACCGCAGTTCATATATATGTATTTCATATGTTTGTTGTTTGATGGCTAGGTTTGTAACTTTTAGAATGTACCTCCTTACATCAGTTTTATTATCTTCAGGTTTTTAGTTTTGCACGGTACGATCCTTCTTTGTCATTCTCCACTGAGCACTGGTATGACATCTGGCCATCCAAACAACTTGATCCACTCAAGAAGAAGGAGCTAGTTCTGCAGGTACTGATTGCCAGGAAAGTTCTGTAAGGCTTACCCCTTAAAAGCAAATTACACCTTAACACCAGTGTTCCTCTTCTCCATATTCTTCTCCGTATGTTTCCTTTGGTACTAATGAGGAGACTTCATGGAACAATCAAAGCTTCTTACATTGGTCATCATTTCCTTTATTCTCATGATTTTAATAAATGATTCAGAAGTGTTGTTGTAAGGAAAAGTTTGATACTGTTCATGCATAGGGCTCAAAGGATTAATCTCTCTAAGATCAGAGCGACCAGCATCAAATTTTTCTACACAATATCACCATGGAACCAAACATTAAGGTCAAGCGAAGAGGTAAATGATGTCCAGCCAAAGAAACTCCTGATTGATAAACAAATTCTCCTCTCAGTACCTTAGGAAATTTATAAAGAATGGTATGGAGAATATACATACTGATATCAGGGTGTAAAGGCATAGGCGATGATTTTTCACACTCTGGTTTCAGATCCTATATTTTGCGCAACGAATCTGACTTGCGCGAGGCTTCGCGTTTTGGATGATGTAGTGGTCAGACTTGTTACCTCAGCTTTTACGTAATACTTAGACAACAGTGCAATTGTGCCGAAGTTTATATTTGAACCACAGTGGTTACTTTTCACAGAGAAGCTGTAAACTATTGGTGCATGAGATAGCGCACCTTTTCGGAGTAGATCACTGCATCTGGTATGCCTGCTGTATGAATGGTTCGGGTCACCTTGCTGAGGATTTTGGTGAGTTTTTTACCAAATGATTTGACTTAACAGTCAACATTTTCCTTTTTCAACAGTAGTTTTCTCAAAGTGTCTGTAACTTGGTTTTCAAGGATCGCTTTCATACACTTTATGAAACCGCGGAACACACACATGATTTTCATATATTCAAATTCTGACTAGTTTTCGTTTTGAGTTTTATCGGTCGAGAGGTGGTATTACTAATGTTAATCGCTGAGTTTAAACTAACGAATTCAGGAATAACTTTTCCCCTAATTGTAATTTTTCAAAGATAGCTATCTGACGACACAACTGGATATTAGGCTATCAGGTACAGAGCATTGATGTGCCAGGCTTCCAGTTGGTAAACGAGCGAAAATGAAACGAGGCGCGATTTTAACGCGTGAGAGACGCGTTCTTGACGCGACCCGACTTGAACTTCGTCTGTTTAACGAGTTGCGCTATAATCGCGCCCATTAACTATGTAAACGTCGGGAAAGGTAACTTTGAATTTGGTAGAGACGATGAAATTCTAGTTCTGTTTTTCTTTTCAGCTCAACCAATTTACCTTTGTCCTGTTGATCTTCACAAACTACAGCAGCTGTGCGGTTTTGACGCTGTTGATAGATATCAAAAGGTAGGAAGGAAGATACGAGCAGTTAAACTACGTGCAGACATGGTTTGCAGTTGCACATTGACCGCGTTTTTTTTTTTAACCACAACACGTTCCGCTCACGTGACGAGCTTTGCGGTAATCGTACTGTTTTTTTATTGGCTTTTAAGAGTCGAAAACCGTTCGTTTGTTTCAACGAGAATTTTACGAAAACCAACCAACGCTTTCCGACAAAATTCTACTTGAAATCCTCCGTCACGATACTTTAGCGGCCTGCCAAACTATCTTAAGTTTATAGAGTACCACGAAATATTAGTTTGGTAAGATTTGAACGAACGAAACAGGCAAAAATGATACACGAGCGAACGGGAATGACTCAAGATGGGGGAGATTCAAACAGATTATTCATGACGAATTTGAAAGGCTCACTCAAGTCAGCTTGAAAACGCGCTGTCAAAGTTGATGTAAAAGAGATTAGACAAGCAAAAGTCAATCTTTTAAAAATTATAAATCTTATTTCTTAGAGTGACGATTTTTTATCGAATGTTTACGAGGGCTGACTTTTTAGTCAAGACTTATGGTCGTTACGTATTTTCTTTTAAAGCTACTTGAGTTTTTCAAGAAGCATGGAATGGAGGAAGAAACACGATGGTTTGAGTCAAGACTGGCGTTTATAACTGAATCGGAAGCTAGATAAACAAGAAAGAAAACCAACCGGACTTCACAAATGAAGAGAGAACATGCTACAAAGAAAAGATACACACTGATATTTGTTAAAGAAGGATTTGTTCAAACGTCATTCGTTTTCCCGCCCTTTTGTGGTTTTCCCGCTGAAGACCGTAGGCTTCGGTACTCTTTTTGTCCCGTAGCGGCCATCTTGGTTTTGATATGTTTTTGAGCTCGAAATAAATAATTTTATTTGACGACTTATTCCTAGTTATTGAATTGTTCTGGTATAGAGAACAGTGTTAACAATGATCTTGTCTGCGTCAGTTGAACGTAAAGTTCCTGTTATTTATTTCAACACCAACTCGTTAACCTCAGTCTTTTCTCTGCACTTTGACAACCAGACTTCGTGTTAAACTTTGGCCGCTCGTTAAAAAAAAAAAAATCATGAAAAATCAGTGCTGTTTGAAATATTTCAATAATAATTTCGAACAAAGGATACTTTTGTATTATCTGATAAGTCTTTCAAACTTCCGTCAATAGCTAGAAAGGGATTGAATTTTTTAATATTTTTGAAAGGAAACCGAAGATGGTTCCAAAACACCTACGAAAACAAAATCCATTACGGTTGAAAAAGCAAACGAATTTTCATTGTTTACCCTGCACACTCGGTATGGTGCTGTGTATTTCGCTCTGACGAATAACTAACGCTCGAAACTTAATCTTTAGAAACTCTTTACGGCGGCCAATTTACATTGTTGATAATTCATCAACCCAGTTGATAAAATCAAATTATCTTGTAAAATCCGACGCAACATCATATTTCAGACGACTTTTAAAATATGACTATAAGGAGTTATAATGGTTATAGTGCCTATGACAGAATTCATTTTTTAAATGCGTTTTCTAGTTGATAGCTGTATTTAAAATTTGTCATGATCGACCTTAGCGCCTACCCACCTACCGCGCATTGAAAGTACGATTTGGTGGCCTAAAAAAGTGTCTCCAGTTAGCGCGCGGTCAAAACGATCATGTTACATAACTGTGAGGTAGAAAACTGTGAAGACAACGGTATTCATTGATGAAAGCCAGATACCTGAAAAAGTGGTATTTTACAAGTTACTGTAAGTCTCCTTGGACAGGTAGTTCAGACGAACAATCCAAAGAACAAACAGTCGGAATTTTTTTTGGTCTTCAGTCTCGCCACCTGATTTTAACATAGTCATCGTTAATCTACGAATCATCGCGGTAACTTCTCTGAGGGCCTCATTACATGAGCCTGGATTAATTTGTTACTCAGGTTTAAAGAACGCAAAGTATCCTCAAAACATCAGTCCGCCTCACACGAACCTGTGTCAAAATTTCTACCAACGAAAAACTTGACAATTGGCATTGAAACGATGAGATGCCCATTCAGTGACGAAATGGTGCGATGTCAGGATGTAGCACCAAAAAAAAAACAGTCTAGAAAAAAAAAAACAAGAAAAAAATGTTATTTGGATGAAGGTGCCAACTAGAGGTGAAGTTTACTTGAAAAAATTAGGAAAATCTTACCCATTTTAGTCGAGTCAACCCAGCTAAGCTAGAATAAACCCGGATAAGCAGGACTTAAATATTATTGTCATGTGAATGCGTACAAATTAAAAATGAGATTGCCAAAGGGTTCGTACCCATCGTTGCGATTTAACTCGTGTTAAAAAGAAACCCGGGGTGGTGTAAAGAGGCCCTTATATAAACCATAGGGTTTCTTGAGGTTCCCCTTCCCCCACATTTACTTTATGTTATAAAAATATTCTTTGTAAAGATTTTAGCACTGAATGAACTTGAGCTTAAAGTTGGACTGGAGTATACCGTATTTGAGTTTGGATATATCAACAGAGTTGAAATGGTAAATTGGCCACCGTAACGATTACAAAAGCTGACGTTTCGAGCGTTAGCCCTTCGCTCCGACGAAGGGCTAACGCTCGAAACGTCAGCTTTTGTAATCGTTACGGTGGCCAATTTACCATTTCAACTTTGTTGATATATCCAAATTATTTCGTTACTCCCACCGACGCAGCCCCAAACAGTTAATTTCTTTCGAAACTATCAGCCTTTATACCGTATTTGGTTCTTTCATGGTCAAAACTGGAAAAAATTGGAAAGATTTCCGTACAACCCCAAAACTGTTCTAAGACAAAGTTTTAATCCCAAAGATAAACTGTTATTTTTGCCCCTGTATTCTTTTATCATATAACTGTATTGATAATGAAGAGTGGGTTTAGACGGAAATCTAGCGAAACCGTGATTCAAATGGTCAAGTTCCAGGAATATCCATCCGTTTTCTTTTAACAATATATCTCACTGCAATTCATAAATCTTTTACTTTTTTACATTAGTTAGCTTTTAATTTGTCAGTTAATTGATGGACCAACCTTCCACTTGCGAACACGAAATAAGAGCTTTTGTTTGATGTTAATTTTGTAGTTCTTGACGTTCCGACATATCACGAAAGAAAGGTGACAAATACTGTAACTTCAAAACGCAAAAATAAAAGCTGATGGTACGACAGCCAAAGAAAATTACCAAAATGTACATTTTTAAAAAAGTGCATGTACTTTTTTCACTCCCTAGCGACGTCTTCAGGTTATTGATTCAATGACAAGTCACTGTTTGAGGGATACCACCTTAATAGAGTTCCTCGATCCTCATAGAGAGAACCCGAGTAGATGACGGTAATAGAACCCACCTCTTGGTACCGAGACATTGATCCAAATTAACACTGCTTTCCTGTGCTTTAAATTATGGTTTCCTGAATTCGACATCATCAAACATTCGCCTAAAATCCCCAAATCTGATTACGGATGATTAAGGAAACAAATAACAAACAAATTATCGCCTCAAATCCCTAGCTAATTCATTACTTTCTCATATCTTTTTGTTTCTCGGTGAAAATTGTGTTATTTATCTCTATTCCGAGCCCTTTTCTCTTTTACGTTCTTTTCATTGTCATAGAAAACAGTTTTTGAAGGAATTTTGCCAGTCAAAAGCTTACGACATTGTTATTGAGATTTTCAATCTAACGAGCCTCTATATAGAAAACGATGAGTTGTTTTGAGTTGTTCAGTAACCTGTTCCACTGAAAAACACTTGATGCCTGAAGTTTGCGACTGACGTTTGAAATACAACTAAGATATATCATATAATGGCGCTTGTAACATAATAGCATGGTCAGTAAACGAATTCAGCTAAAATTATTTTTTAAGTTTTCATGATGATACTTTCCAAGAAAAAAAATTGCTCTTTTTCCTACGCTTTAAACTAGTCTTTAGATGAAGCGAATAACCAAACGATGGATTTCAACATTTTCTTTCCCGAAAAGACGTTCCCTACACAACATTAGCTAACTATTGAGCTTCAAGATTCTCGCCTTTGCAACAGCTGCGTCTGACTGGTTTTCGTTTCGTTCTGTGAGGGTGGAGATCGTTCACAGTTTTCAGACCGCCTTTCCTAAATTTTGATTCACTTTTACCTGCTGACGATAAAAAGGAGTTATTTGTCCAATTGGCTAACACACGCGATCGGGCGCTCAACGATTTCAATCCTTTTTAGGCGTTAAGTTTTATTTATCCCCCTCATATCAAGGTAAATTTATTTTTCAGGAGATAAAATATAAAAAAGAGCGAAGAAAAATTTGAGTTGATGTTTGAGAGCCTGGTCAAAGGATGGATCCATTCGAAAACACTGGAGAGTTCAAAGTGAATTATTTCAAGGCGTTTTCTTATCAGGTAAATCTAGTTTTTTCAATCATTACAATATGCATTAAGATAACAAACGGATGCAGCTTTTCATAGCCTAGTCGATGACGTAATGGTCATGGAAAGTGTTATATAAGAAGAGAAAGGGTCTCCCAAAATCTGATCGGTACGTAATTCTCCCCTTTAGCTGCTACATATTTCCTTGTGAGTTAACGAGGATTTGGTGTTAGATCAAGATAACAGCTTTTACCAGATCATTTTGAGTATTCTCCTTACCTGTTTGGTGGATGATGTATGGATAATATAGGGAGAAGTTACATGTTAATCACTTCTTGGAGTTAGAGGGTGTTAGTCTCGAGAAGGGAAGCGCACTCCGCACAAAACATTTTGAAGTACTCCCCAGGCAATGATACACGAAATTTGTTTCTTTTTGTTATTGCTTTTTGTTGTTGTTGTTAGTTTGATAATAAATATTACAAGAATAAAACTACGACGTTTCGAAGTCATCTTGACCCCATTATCAAGTAGGGGTGTTAGTTGTAGTTTCGAGATTAAATAAAAACAAAGGTGATAGAGTACATTAGTATCATTAGTGTTTGACGTGTCAGTGCGTGCGGTATATATTTGAATAAATACTTTTGCAAGTATTGAGTCCGACTGCGTGTTTAACTTCGGTTTCTGTTCACGAATAAATAGCATTTCCTGAATAAGACAGTCCAGTTTTCCTCGGCAATTTCTTAAGAACGGAAAATATTTCGGTTTTTTGTTTGTTTGTTTTTCTTTTTTTGTAATAGTTCAAGAGTTTACTCGCATCTACGAAAATTTCTCTGAAAAACCGTATACTGTTCAATGCAGTCCGGCCAGATTCTTCCGCACAGTCAGTTGTAAAGTTCCGTGAGCCAATAGGTATGGCGCTACATTACTGGAGAGTCTCAGTGGGGTGGTGAATGTTATGGTTAACGGCGAAAATCCACGGTGATGCCACTTCCGTCGATAACCCAACAGTCAATGACAACGATTCCAGCAGCGTCACCATCAGAGTCTCTACAACATCAACTACCACATCACCACCACAGATAAAAACAGGTGAGGGACTGATCATTACTTATCATCAGGGGGAGGGAAGGGACTGATCATTTTTTAACATCAAGGGAGGGGTTCTTGGAAGCTTTTGGCTATGTCACTATAAAATATACCTGATCTCCCCTCTAAGGCTCTGTAATATGCTTATTATCCCCCCCACCCCTTTTTTGGTATTTAATTGGCAGTCAATTTTCTATAGTCCCCTTTATACTCTGACAGATCCCCTTCCGGCCCCCCTGACCAAGTGATTCCCCAGACCGAAGATTTTTCATTCTTGTTCCCAGGTCCTTGTCAACTAAACCAGACAAACCAGAGTGCACTTTGCTCAAAGATGCAGAATTTGGAGAAAATGTATGGCGTTGGAAAGTTTTGCAATGGTTATGAAGCATCGTGCAAGTACAGCGTCACTTTTGGTCTTTCATACCGCAAGACAGCCCCATTGGAAACACTGTTACTGCGACTCTCTCCGTAAGGAGCTGGGTAATTGCTGCGCATTGACTACGACAAGTGGCCATGGTATGTGTTGGTTAAAATTTCTTTGATTACATTAATTAAAGAAAAACCTCAGAACAGTTTAACGTCGTTGTTAGTGGTATATGTATCTCCTCATTCTTTTCAGGTAACACGGTTACCCCTTTACATTTTACCTTTTTTACCTTTTGCTGACAAGGAGAATTTGTTTAACAATCAAGAGCCTCTAAACAATTCCAGGCTTTCAAAACTTCGTTTCTGCCTGACGTTCGTATGTCCTTTCTCGAGTGGAAAATTTTGCCACGCAGTCTTAGAGAACGCTGATAAACCAAACCGCATTGCTTTTATTTCAAATACCTTTTGAGTTTGATAAACAAGTCTCAACAGAGAACATTCTTTCCTACGGTTACTCAAACAAAGTTCTTCTTCTCCATCTAAAAATGACACCAGTGGGTTCTTTACCCGACAAGCCCTCGACATACGCGCACGAACAAGCGTGCAAGTGCAGTTTCGTATGCATGAGCCCAGCATGCACACGCGTCAAGCATGTTTAACCATGCTAAATATAACAAATTTGCGACAGAAAAAGACTTGTTGGCTTGCTTGCTTTAATTTATTGCTTGATTGAATTTTCATGAGTGATCAATTAAATGATTGCCTGCTCCAGGATACAATTGATGGAGCGAGGCGCTTTAACAGTGCGACAGTAGTAGGGGAGTGAAAAGGCGAAGGAGATTTTAGTGGGATCGCACTGTGAACTCCGAAGCTCCCGCGTATTTTTTTTTACTCTTTCGCTGATATCGTGCCGTTTACTATTCCGCTTCGTGTTACGGCTGACTAAAAGCATGGAAAAGGCTGTTGGATGAGTTATTTACCAACTTATTAATTGATTGTTTGTCGTGTGACTTACAACAGTGACGGAACGTTTTAATCATTCCAAACACTGATTGGCATAGTATTTATGCTTATCATTTAAGGTGCAGAAGTGCACCAAAACCGAGATGGTTTTTTTACTCAAAAAATTACCCTTTTTTAGGAAACGAACATAACTGTGGACTGCCGTTCCATCCAGCTCGCTATTATGCCGAAGTGCCGCCAGTTTTATCATCGCTTCTGTTTAATTTGTCGCCGTCGCTTTAGCTTGCACAGCTATTGCTAAGAACCAGCAGGTACAGATATCAGTTGCCCCTCTCCTCCCCTCTCTTTGCTTTTGGCCGTCGCCCACCCCGTTGGGGAAAAAATATTTTTCTCTTCCCAACCTTTCGCTGCTGTAAAAATCAAAGATGGCAGCTATAATTTTCAGCAAGAAAATACCGAGTACCCGCTCTCCAAATTTACGCCTGCTCTACAGGTTAGACAAGGTAACGTTGAAATTATATTCCACTTACATATGTTGCGCAGATTTTTATATTGTGATAACCGTAACAGGATATGACATTTTAACTATTCATCACAGGGTAATTCGACAGCCCTCCAAAACCGTGCCACCCTCCCTCAGACCGTGCTAATTTGGACGGTTACCATAGGGATAACCTGGATCCTGGGACCTGTGATGGCTTTTCATCCTACTCCATATTTGGAATACCCATACGTCAAAATCAACAGTTGCCAAGGTGAATATCTTTGGAATGGATTCTGTGACTCAGTCTCTAACAAATATAACAATAGTCCATTTTATAGTTGTGTGCTTGGTTGCCAAACCTTTGAATGGGAGTGAGGCTGGGGTTTACCTTGTTATGATACAAACCTTGCTGCCTTTCAAATGTAAATCACTTTGTTATCATGCTAACTAGATACAGGTCTCTATCACAACAAGGTCACCTTCAGCCTCACTCTGAATCAAAGGCTTGGCAACTAAGTACACAACTGTAAAATGGCCTATTACGAAAACAAAGGTTCTAGCTACCTTCGCTTTCTTTAACAGCAGGGATATTTGCAAAACCTGTTTCTAGTACAGAAGAAAAGTTTCTTTTCCGTTCCTGTTAGTCTATCTCCATGTGCTTGCGGACTTCTTTGATGATGCGTGTCATTTGCTCTTTGATTTCTTTCCTATTTCTGTGCTAATTTAAAAAGCGCCTCCTTCGATTAAGCGCCCTCCTTCCAAGAAAGGCGCCCCCATCTTTTCACCGAAATTATAAATAACTGCCCAGGCACGTATAATATTCGAAGAAATACGGTGCTCGCTGGCAAGTGGCTCGTGTGAAGTTAGTTTTACCGTTTTGCCATTTCTGTAGTGTTTTCTGGCTTCTTCATTTGGATTTTCCTCATGTTAGGACTTTCACATAATAACAGTTTTTATGTTATATCCCATTTTCATCTATCGTCACATTGCTATGCTAACGTCACGATGACATCATTGTAAATTAGCCTATACATTGTGATCATGTAAAGCCATCCCCAGTCTCCCGTTGTCAATCTCTCGGAATGATTTATGTTATTCATTTAATTGACAGGTGTCATCGTCTGCATTTCATTCGTGTTTAAGAAGCGCGTGATCACCATGTACACAAAGAGGTTTATGAACAGAACCGAGCTTGAGCCCAAGCTGAACGGAGCTAGTCAAAAAAGGACAACTGATCAGGAACCCACAAGCAACGGGGACGATTATTAAAGGGGAGTCACTCTTAAGACACCAAGAGACTTATATTAAGCAAAAAAAGTCAAGGAGTTACCGGATAAAACCGTATCATTAACTGCACTAGAGTAGAGTAAAGAGTCGGTTCCAGACTCCTTTGTTAGACACTCGTTATTTTCTTGTTGTGTAATTCTTTTTGATGGCAAATCCTCGTTGTTAAAAAATCCGTTTTCGAAGTAGAGGCTCGAGTCAAACTTCACAGTTAGAGATGTAATAAACTTCTTAAATCAAAGCAAAATTTTGCTTTAAATGAAAACATCGAAAGATGCTAGTTCCAAAACAAAAACAAGTGGCAAATTTGCTACAAAAAAGCCCGAATGAAAAAGTACCTGAAAGTCCTGAAAGAGTCCCCGCCAACTTCCAATGCCAAGTTAAAATCTGTGGACATTATTGGCTAACTTATCTGATAATATACATGCAAAAAATTCATTCTATACGCGCGTCTGATTGGCTGAAAACAAGTGTACGTGAATAGGACATAATAATATGATTTTGAGTGCAATTTGGTGTTAATAGGAACAAGTAAATCTTCCCAAGACAAGAAAATTTGGTGTAAATAAGCAGTTGTAAATTGTGTTTTCTTTGAAAAATTTGCTCTTGCTTATAAACACTAAATTGTACGAGAAAGCACGTTATTACCTGTACAAAGGACACGCACTTTAGAATGAACCAAGGGGAGGGAAAGAGAACAAGGTAGTTTGAAATAGCATGTGAACAGTTTCAACTCTCTGTTACTTTTAAGAAAGATTACCAACATGATCTGAGAGATACCAATTTCTTTAATTTGACAATCACGAATAAAATACTTAATTTATTACTGTCTTTCAACTTTCATACAAAATTTAGCGATTGCAAAAAAAGTTCAAATATCTTCTCGGCGATTGCAACCAAAGTTTTTTTACTTTAATTTAAATCCCGGCTCATTACCGGCGCGAGAAAGATAACACCGCATCCTAAACGAGCGCCTGCGTTACCAGTAATCAAGCTGTCTCTTCTAGCTGAACCAACCCCTCGTCCGAGGTCGTCAGGTCTCTGATGGATCTGGGAACGACAAAAGTTAAAAGGTCTTAAAATAATTAAACATGCGATCGTTTTGGGCGTTGCTAAAGAAAACTGGACATTTCGCAGATTATTAGTTGGCAGCTATGTGTGTGTTTTAAGAGTTCGAGCTGAGGAACCGCAAAGAACAGGAGGGCCGCTTAAGGCTTGGGACGGAAATAAAGGTTTCTTCTTTCGGATATCAGCTGCCCGTTTTTGCGGCTCCGCCTTTTTCCTTTAAAAAACACTTGTGCTACTCTCTTAACCAATAAAATTGAAGAGCTGGAACCAATTGCGACCTACTCGTCCGAAATTTCGTGCGCTTCAAGGATTTGATTTGATTGTTTTTATACGAAGATCTCATTGGCCCCACGCGATCATTTTTTCCTGTTCTGATCGGTCGGTGCGATTATTATTATTATTTTTTTTTTTAAGTTTCCGATTCTCGATCGAGAAGTAGTCGACGTAATTGACAAAAGAGCTTACCACGAACGCTCGTCCTAAAACCGACAAGGGTCCAACAATACAAATCAGATGATCGGAAAACTTTGCTTTGATAGTTCCACTCGCATCTGCAACAAGGTTACCCAAATCTCCAACATGGCTGCGGATGAGAAACAAAAAGATCTTACTTTCCATTATACAGTCTTTACACTTCTCAGCCAAAGCCTAAAGATACAGTATAATTATTACACAGCCTTATGGTAGGATCAGGTAGCCTACGCGTAGCCACACACTTCCCCCGTGGGGAAACGGATGGGGGAAGGGTGCGGTTACACGTAGGCTAAGGATCCGGTAAATTGTATTGTACAAAAACAAAATCTCTCCATCCCCACCCTCCGTGATACATACTGACCGGTAACTTACCGAAGCTGGTCTTGAGGCGCTCCATGGAAAAGGTTAAAAGGGTTGTAATGGCCGCCGGTACTCTGACATCCTAAGAAAAATATAATCATAATTATTTACGATTAATTCAAGATATCACCGCATATTTCACTTTCAAGTGGTTTTGAACATGTCGGGTCAGACAAGCGTTTCACGATACATGCCGATACATGCCGATACATGCCGATACATGCCGATACATGCCAATGACGATAGCCATTGGTTTTCTGAAGTCTTTGAACTTCATTCGTCAGTCTGTTCGTATATTTCTCGCCTATCATGCTTACGTGTCCTTGTTTGATTGCCCGTCAAAATCGAAACGAAAACTGTTCCGTTGACCCAAAAAGCACCTTAACAAGACCCAAAGTTTGAAAAAACTTCTAAAACAAGTTTGCAAGTTTTAATTTGAGTCAATTTTATCTTCAAAGGTACTTTGATTTGTTGTTTTGGAATTCAAGTCAATTAATTCCCAATGCCATTTTTACGTACCTTCCGTTAAAGTGTCTCCATATTCGTGAACATGAAAGCCGTGAGTGGTGTTAGGCCCAAGACCTGATATATTTATTTCTATGCATGTTAAGCCTCCATACCGCTGCAAAAGGACAGAAGCAATACAGCAATCCTCAACTGAGTCCGTGATTGGTCTATGAAACACGTGCCACCCCCTCAACCAATCAAATGCAAAACTGAACCCCAACGCGACTTGTTCACGTGCATTTCCCGCGCTTCGGATCGTTTATTTTGATAATAAGATCTTATTGGTTCCTTGTGATATTTCCCATGATTCTGATTGGCCGTCGAGATAACACTGGTTTTCGTGGCACGACCTGCGACCCAAATAAGGTTCGATAGTCTGATTAAAATGTGAAAAAATTGGGTTGTCTGATGGATAATAATTCCAAAATTTCCTTGCTTTTTAGCACATGCTTTTGAATAACCTAAACAAATTCAAAGAGTGAGTGCTCCATTCGTCGACTGAAGGAATGTTGTCATGGATTTAGATTTAATAGTGATATAAAATCACTAGCACGCGGACTAGAGTCCCACGCCAAATAGTACGGCGTTCGGCCCATGAATAACAATTGATCAAGAGGAGGCGATACGATGCTTGTCACCAGATCACCTTACCGGTTGCGTCAGTTTGACTGTTCCCCTCACAGGAGTCTTTGTGCCGGGTGGGGGCTGGGAATTAGGAGCGATAAAACTCATAGCTTTTACCACATGTGCGCCTAAAAGAGAAGGGATGACTAAACCTTAGAAATTGTGGCACCATCAAAACGTTGTTTTCTTCGATGAATTGTTGAAAGGTGGATTTGTCACTATTCTTTGACTGACTGCTTAACTGACTGACTGGCTGACAAACAGACCGACTGTCTGACAAACAGACTGACTAACGAAGAGTCTGACTGACCGATTCGCTGACTGACTGACTGATTGGCTGACAGATAGACCGACTGACTGACTGACTGACTGATAAACAGACTGACTGGTAGACAGACTGACTAATTGAGGGACGGACTGAAAAACTGAAAAAACGACAAACTGACAGACTAATCAAATGACCTGACTCATAAACCGATTGAAAAGGTTGACGGAGTGACTGACTCTTTAACTGACTTTCTGATTGACTTACCAACTGGCTGACGGACTGATTCACCGACAGACCATGAGACTGATTGACCGCGGTACATTGACTGACTTTCTGACTGGTTCACCAAAAACCTATCGACGTACTAACTTACATATTGACCGACTGACGTGTGCTCGGTTTACTTACCATGATAACATCCATAAACCTGGTCAGCAGCTACTGTTGCCACAACGATCAGAGCCCAAGTGAAAACAAGAACCATTTTTCCTATGAATTTTAAAAGTTCTAACTGTGACTTCCGTTACTTTACTAAGATGCATAGGAAAGTGCATCAAAGCGAGTCTGTTCCGTTGTTTTTGGGCACGAGTGATTTTTTGAGGAACATTTTCAAAAAATCACGATTGAATGTTATTTAAGAGATTCAATGGCTTGGCAAGCGATTTTCCTTTTCTATGATATTAAATATTTCTCTAAAGTTATTATTAAATACTAAAACAATGGAAAGCGTCAAAGAAGCGTTCTTATTGGCCACTCAGTAGCCAATAAGAGTTTGGCTAGACTTGCTCACAAGTCGCGCTTTTGAGCGCGTCGCGTGAGCGCGAAGCGCGAGCCGAGCGAGCGGTAGCAAGCGGGTCCTACCACACCAGAACAGAAAACCAAGCGAACGACTTTGAGAAAGTCTAGAGTTTGGTATACTTCACATATCCTTTGTCATTCACCTCCGCGCAACCGCCCGAAAATATTGTAATTATTGCTGGAATAAATGAGTTAAAATCATCTTTTGCGATTTATTATTTCACTGTTTTAGTATATAATAACACCACTATTCACCTCAGTGTCGGTAGCTATTGGCGGATAATTCTGTAAACAGTTGTTGAATATGGTAACGAAGAAAAAAACGGCTGTTTGTGTTTCCCTCGAGGAAGTATTCATGTTCGTTGTAAGTAGTGGTTTAGAGTAAGTTTGAAAGATTTCCACTATATTTATGTTTAGGAACGGGATTAGCTAAAAAGCTAGTAATCCATCGAATGCTTATACACATGTCGTCTCCTTACGGGTTTAAGCCGAGTTTCAAAGATAGCGAGCTTAGGATTTGGGGGTCGAAAGCGAAATCCTGTCAGAGTGATGAATCATAGCGGTTAGATAAAAAAGAAATCATAAATGTTCGTGCTTAAAACTTAGGGGTAATGAATTACGCGCTACTGTTCAAATGAATCATGAGTGTCGAAAAAAAGATGTAAATGAATCATGAATCATTGGCTACAAAAGAGGCAGGAATCACGCATTAGGTCAAATGATTCCTACAGTGACCCACGCTTGGAATACAAAAGTAATCATTCCAGTACACAAATATCTATTCAAATACAAAAATATTTACTCCAGTAGAAAAATATTTATCTAAGTACAAAAATATTTGTTTCAGTACAACATTCCATTCCCGATAGTTCGCGGAATGAATTCAAAATGTAACATGAACCATAACCATCGTGTAACTCTTGCCTCTGAGGATTACATCGGACTAAAAGCGTAGTTTAAATTATTTCTCTTTACCTTATACATGCAGACCAATAGATATCCTTATCACCAGGAACGTAAGCATGGACTATCTTTATTCATTTTGCAAATCAATATTAAACTTTTCAGGCCCCTCGTTTTCTTCTTCTTCCAATAAACGTTGAAGACATTCAAATTCTGATTCTTTTAGTAAAAAAATTTGGCCAGAATGTAGAAATTGACGTTGCGAAGCGGCACAACCCACCTTGGACATGTATCGAAAAAAATTCACCTCAAACACTTTTTTGTAGTAGTCTTATTTAAAATCTGAGAAAAGAATTAAGTCTTACCTGCGAGATGAACTTTAGAGCTTGAATACAACACGTTCTTGCCTATTCAACTGTCTGTGAGGTCTGTTATATAGCTGGTTGTTCGTGCCACTTCCCGTGTATCTAAATATCGATGACTAGCAGGTATTTCAAGGTGGCTGGTTTCCGCGCACGGAACGCATTTCTGCTCTCTGACCTGTGAACCCTATACCGCCAGATCGACCAAGACAGACTTTCTCCTTACAAAATCAATACGATATCAAGCAGACAAGTGAAGAGAATAAAGAAAAGTATCAATTAGGGGATTATTAGCTAATCCAGTACCAAATTCTCCAAACTAGCTTCACAAGAGTTGTATGGCGGACATTAAGGAGAATTGCTAATGAGTCGGTTGATCTGAAATATAGGAATTGGCTTTGGTGATTGCAACAATAAAGATATTAGTTGCTCCTTAGTGAGTTTACGAAGATCGTTCTCATCATGAGATTGTGGGAGTAAAGGGTTGCTCATCAATCTATCACAGTAGATAAAACTTCCCGGTTGACACTTTCGATCGATATTGATATTTCTCATTTTCCGCGTAACTATAAATGTTCCACCCTAACCTCTGTTCTTGCAAGAGTAATCGATTCAAATTATAAATATTACCGTTGAAAATTCAAAATCGCCAAAATTACGCGCACAAGCTTTTACGAGCGATGACGGGAGTAATGCAATCCGCAGGTTCAGTAGAACGTTTGAGGAAGTTATACGAAGGTCTTGAATGACAACCTACATCGCGAGACACGTTGGAGGAGCAGGCTTTCTAATACAGGTTTCGTGAGCGATATTCGACCTAGCTTGCAACATTAATAATTGCTACCAACACACAAGCCAACAAGAGTGGACGATTACTCTCTCGCGGTATCTTTGGAGGCTGAAAAGTTTATTATATAAAACAGTCTTTCAAGATGTTTGAGAAAGTGAATGACTTTCTCTCCACAGTTTGTACTTTAACAACACAAACGTTCACATTACAGGGTCACAAACAACTGTCGAAGAAGTTTACGTCATTGTGGTGTTCCTCAAGGATCTGAACTAAAATATACACTTGTATGCTCTCAACATTAAATAGCACATTACGTCACTTCTTATTTCCCTTCGAAAGTGATCTTCAACAGGCTTTCGCTCTGACAAGGGGCTCACGCTCGAAACGTCAGCTTTGAAACTCTTTTACAGTGGTTAATCTACATTATCAACTCAGTTGATAAGACCAAAACTACCTTGTTATATTCCCCCACCGACGCAGCACCATAGTTTCTTTAGAAATTCACCCTCTTTAAGTCCGGAGGCTCCTTTAACAAAGGAGTCAGGTTAATCAATCTAACAAAAGATTTCTTTGATGATATCTCTTAGGGCTGAAAGTCAATAAGCTAAATCTCATGACGAGACATTGACTTTCGTCACAAAAGCGCCAAGTCTGGCCGTTAGGCTTACTAGACGCATTTATTTAAGTGTTCCCCTTGGTCCAATACAATTAGAGACTTGTTCTTAAATTAAGGCTACTACAAAAAACGATGAAAAATATTTTCTGATTTCTTTAGGAACTTTGGATAAAGAAACAACTTGAACCCCCAAAAAGACTTGAATCTCCTTCAGATCTGTCTCATTTTCGTCACCAGCAGCTCTTTCTATTCAGCTAAATTTGTTTGTGACGAGTTTTCAAGTTACTGCTTGGATCAGCACTATCGATGCTGAGAGCTTTGTGCCCTAGATGTTAAGATTTAGACTCGAGCGTTGAATAAATAAAAAACCCTTGACTATTTGTCACGAGCCTTTAATTTGAGACTGAAGAACACGATGCTTCGAAATCAAGTAAAGCTCTTTGAAACAGTAAAGAGTGTCTCAATGGAGGGTAGACGGTTGTTTTTTTTTTTTTTTTCATTTAAATTCCGATGCCTTTGACGGTAGACCGTCGGTATATGTTTCTTATATGGGTCACACTGTTGCTAATGTCATTTGTATAAGATGTAAATCTGTTTAACCAATACAAGTGCAATCCCAGATGCGATAATGAAAACTGGCCAAAATTTTGCAAATTGCCTTAATTTCGCCCTTCTTCTAAGGAATTCTAGTCCTGCCTCGAACGCTTCCAAATTTTGGCGAAAAAGGTATTTTAATTAAGCCAATTGATTTTCATATCATCGAAGTCAAATCTGAATAACATTACAGCCGGAAATATGTTTTGCTGAAGGCCGATTCTACCCGCTGAAACGCCTGTGTACCAACGTTACTAAAATTTTTGTGTTGCGTTTTTAAGACTGAAAAACAAAATTCCACAAAAAATCCGAAAGCCGCCAAAAGAATAATAATAATAATAATAATAATAATAATAATGATAATAATAACATATTTATGCAGGATGGCCAATTCAGTTATAAAAAACTGCTATCAACATGGGTCCTGCGGAAAAAAAAAAAAAAAGAAAAAAAGAAAGTGTTTAAGAATCACAGAAGCCACATACACAATCTAAGAACCTATATATGAAGAGAGATAGGAAGACTAGAACTAGAGTCATAGATATTAATTAAATATATCGGCCCCTTTATATAAAAAAAAAATGCTCTTTTGGTTGATTCTAATTTAACCCTGTCAATAGCTAATCTGTCCTTATTCTTAATATTATAGTCATGAATATCATGTCCTTTAGATTGAAAATATTTAGTAAGATAAGAAAGGAAGAAAGAAAGTCTTAAGTACTCTAAACAACAAACGTGTCTAGTTACAATGATAAGGTTGAGATCGGAGGTCAGCATTATCAGGCGCCTCTGGCAGCCGCTTCAGTCCATGTAACGATCTCACCTTCCCTCCCATCCCACCCCAGGGGAGGACATCCACCACACAGTAATCTCGTGCGTGGGAATTTAACGTCTCCTACCCCTAACCCCGCAGAAGACGGGGCCTACGGTTTATTCGTCCTTATCCGAGAAGACTAGAATATCTATCCATTTCTTGATATTATAGAAAGGTAGCAAATTATCCCCACTTATTTTAAGACTATGAGTATTAGTCCGGCAGGGGCTTGGAGACATTCCCTTAAGGCACTTTTCTACCAGATTAATGATGTGGATTTCTCTTCTTTTGGCAAGAATTTCCCAACCAAGGCTTGTAAACATCTGTTCGGTGGATAAATGGGCATTATTTAATACTATTCTTCCAGCTCGCCTTTGTAGACATTCTAAACTTTCTTCGTTTCCTTTGCCACATCTATAGAAGACACTACTGCAGTAAACCAGGATTGGGGGAATCATTGATTTAAACAGTTTATTCGCAGATTCGATTGTTAATGATGGCCGTGCTCTTGAGAGAATCAAAAATACAATTCTTCTTTGCCTAGTAATTCACACAAGACATTTTTAATTCCAAAAAGAGCGAGATGGGTTTGTGATTGATATCGGCCCATCAGTAAAGTTTCGTTGGTACAAAATTATCTAACTGCACTCAGTAAGGTACAAATGACGCGCAAATAGAGTACAAATATCTTGCGATGTTGAACAGTTGGTTATTTTGTACGTACTGTAAAAAGACACCCGTTTAACCGGTCGGCTGGCGTGTTACGTTTCTCTATCCGCTTAGCTTTTCCCATCTTGTAAGAAATGCACATAAAATAAAATACCGTCTGGCTGACACGTTTTGGTGGAAAGTAACGCTTAGCATTGTCACACGTTGTATGTATTTTGATTCACCTTACGGGCTCGTCGAAAGACGACCTGGTTTGGCTTGACGGCGGAAATAGCACGTGTGAGCTATTTTTTAATATCAAAATCTTTAAAAGATAGATATCGATATTTTCAAATTGTCGAAAATCAGCGGAAAGTACCGAAACTGGAATATATTTGGAAGCCTCGAGACTTGATTCCAGGTGTAAAAATTTTTCCAGATCTTGAACTCTTTGTTACAAGCTGCTTAAATGATCAGATTAAAAGAACTTTAAACCGTTGGATTTTTCCGAAATGGGATGAAAGAGAAACTGATATTTCATAAATAAGTCATTCCAATAACTCTTTATTTCTATAATTCTCTAAACTGAATGTATTTTTCACAATCTCTTTTTCTGTGTTTTCCTTTCAAAAAAATTACACTCACAAAAATTTATTCAAGTTACCACTTTTAAATCTACTCTTTTGTGTTCAAAAGCTAACTTGATAAATTCCACGTCTACAAAATAAGCGTTTTAACTTGTTAGGAGCCGTTATGTAGCATTACAAGGTTGTGAATCTTTTCTTTGACTGGTTCAGTAATGGGTTGGCTGGTAGAATATAACACCGCATCCCAATCGCGCGCCTGCGTTTCCAGTTTTTAAGCTCTCCTTTCTGGCTGGCCCAGTACCTTTGCCCAAATCGTCAATTTTCTGATGGACCTATTCGCCCAAAGGAAAAAAGGAAAACCTTGGTTATTAGAGTATCAAACTGTAAATCGCTCCCCTTAAACAAGTTTGGCTTCCTTCCTCCTTCGAGCCTTCTGATCTTAACTAGGTAAAGGACGTTGGAAGCTTACCAGCTAAATACAGAATACATGACCTATCTCGCTAAAGCGGTTCTCTGAAGCTCAATGGCAGAGTATGTTCCATCAGTAATGTGGAGGGGGTATGGGTCCCACTCCCCCCGGGTATAAAAATTTTGTCTTGGGCCCACAGTACGCACGAATTCGATAATCTTGTAGGGGAGATAATGCTACAAAAAATGTTTGTGCTGCCATTGAGGAAAAAACATTATACGAGCAGCATCACAAAACGAAGCACTTACGCCGGGAATACACCAAGGGATGATAAAAATCCCCTAATGGGTGATCAATCACGAAACAGGCTTGTAGGGATGAAAGCTTAGTCAGCATATGTTGCGCTCTACTTCTATGCATCGAATACTGTAACACGGAAAAATCGAAACGCAGACTTCCTATATATATATATATAGACTTCCTATATATATATATATATAGAAAGTTTAAAAAATTGCGAGGATGGACAACTTCTTACGTAAAAGAAAGGAATTTCATTCAAAAAATAGAATTTGCTATAATTAATTTTCCATCTTAAATTAGACGCTACTAATTGATCGTTCAAAGGCCCTTTTCTTGGATTTTGTCGGCCCTTTAGGTGTGGATTGGCCTCAGAGGCCCTGCCAAGGGATCTTATTATGATTAGTATCATTTAAGGGCCCCTCCAGGGATTTTGTTGCTAATTTGCCCTTTCGGGCTCCAAAGGCCTTGTTTTGGGATTTTGTTACGGTATAGAGTTGTAGTAAAAAGTGGGCCTTCCCTTTTTTAATGCTCGCCACATTGCTTCCTTGCAATTGGTTACGCCACTTATATTAACATATTTAGTATTACTATTTAAGCAATAGTGAAAATCAGACCTGAAAAAAATTCAGGCCTGTACGGGATTCGAACCACTGACCTCTGCGATACTAGTGCAGCGCTCTACCAATTGAGCTAACAAGCCAACTGGGAGCAGGCCATCAAATTAATTCGACATAAACCCGTAGATGATAAATCAAACAACAAACATATGAAATACATATATATGAACTGCGGTTATGAAACGTATATGTGCACGATCCTTCGCAGTAAAGCACTAATTAAGCAATAGTGAAAATCAGACCTGAAAAATAGGTCAGTGGTTCGAATCCCGTACAGGCCTGAATTTACAGTGGTTGTACCAGAGGATGATATTGCGTTGTCGGTTTCTCCGTTTGCTTGTTTTGGCTGGTTCGTACTTTAGGGTGTAGTGGCATCCACTTTTGTCGAGTGCTTTCTGGTATGGGGGTGCGGCTTGGTCAAAGGATGCTTTGTCAGATGACAGGGAGGACAGTCGTTTGTTGATGCCGGCGGGAATGTTTTTTGTTGTTGTTGGCGGATGGTTGCTCTCGCGGTGAACATATTGCAGTGAAGTATTCGGTTTTGTAAATGGTTGATAAGTGCTTCGGTTAAGGTTAAATGTGACGTCTAGGAAGTCGATTATTTGTTTGTTAGCTTCTATGGTGATGCGTAGTCCGTTGTTATTAAAGATGCGGCATATTTCCTTCTTAATGTTCTCTGTGTCTCTAGGTGTGGCGTTTGTAATGGCTAGTCCGTCGTCTCGGTAAAGTCCTACGTTTATATTAAGATCCTGGAGTTGGGAGAGGAGAAAGTTTCCCACGAGCTCACATGTTTCGGCGCCGTCGTAGCTTCCCATTGTTACGTCGAACGTTGTATTACCTTTCTTTTGCCAGGGTATGTGCTTGTGGGTTAAGATGGAGTTTTTAGCGTGGATTATAATGTTTCTTTCGTCGGTGGTAATGATGTCATAGTTGGAGGCGAAGTCGAGTGCTTTGTTCAGGAGGTCTTGGCTGATGGATGGATAGAACTCTTCAATGTCAAAACAGATGAAGCTGAAGTGTTGTTTGTTTTCGATAGATTTGAACTAGTTGATTACGGCTGTGGTGTATACATATATACATATATACATACACCTAATATATATACATACACCTAATTGCAATAAGGTTGTCACAGAAAAACGCAAAAAGCAAAAACCCAAAACCCAAATAGGAATTAATTAGTTTTGGTCAGATACCTTCCACATTACAGCCCAGATTTCAATCTGATAGAGGGAAGTTATCACCACGCCAAACACTTCATTCGGGGAAATGACATTCCCTTCCGTTGCTGTCTTCAGCCACATGTGTTTATCTTGCATGCTTTTGCGCAAATTTCACCAGAAAACTGCGAAGGGTATTTCAGAAACTCTGGCTATGAGTGACAATTCGACTGAAGTAATAATTTTGAACCCTTTCGTTACACACATCGGTGTTTCGTGAGCGGAATCTTCCAGCGCGGAATTACAGAATTATGTCTTGTTATTGTGAATGACTTATTAAATAATTGTTTAATTATTAAAATACGCAAATATAAATCACATGGCTTATTAATTCCTATTTGGCTTTTTGCTTTTTGCTTTTTTCTATGACAACCTTATTGCAATTAGGTGTATATATATTTACCAAAACTAAGAAACCCCTAAAATTTGACTTAATCTTTTTGCAAATAACAAACTATTGTTGTTCAAACTTTCTGCAGTTTCCTTCGACTCAGATCTTGAAGGGGCCCGTGACATTGATGTACTTGCAAAAATGAAGAAAAGATTGCAAAGAGTAAGCCTGAATTTTCTAATCAAAACAAGACAGCCAGAAATAATTTTAAAATGATTTGGTATTCGTGTTCACAGGACCTTACTGCCACATTTCCTTTAGAAGTATGTGGATTTTTTAGTAAGCGCCGCCCTGAACAAGCAGCACACTTAAGTTGCAAAGCATTAAGCCTGTGGCTGTTACTAAAATTGAATGAAGGACGGTGTGCAAAAAGATGATCGCGATCAGACAAATGAAAAAAAATGAGGGTAAGCTACGCTACATTTCCATAACAACCACACCAGCCAAACTGTCATTTTCTCGCTTCTTCCCTTGCTTCCAACAAAAGAACAATTAGAACAGGCGATAAGATTTTTTAAAAACGCGACGTGCAGTTGAATCGTGTAAATAGGTTGCTCCGGCTTACCACAAAAGATCTTCCCAGCACCGAGTACTCCCCTACGAGGGACACGACGTGGTCAACAATCTCCGCATTGATAATTCCCTTCTCATTTGAGTACACGTTTCCTTGGTCACTAACATGACTGAAAACAACAGAAGTAATTCAGTCTATTGTCTGCCCCTTAGAAGGGGACGTGGGGGGGTCCTATGCGCTCTTTTATCGAGAAGGTTTAAAACATTCAGTGTAAGAGTGCCGTACGCGTTAGCGTCGGGAAAACACGTCTGGCCTTACGAGATACTAGCTAAAAAAAGAAAGGAAGAAAGAAAGAAAGAAAGAAAGGAAGAGAGAGAGAGAAAGAGAGAAAGAGAGAGAGAGAGAGAGAGAGAGAGAGAGAGAGAGAGAGTCAGATTGCAGTGCGTATTTGCTACCATAAGTGCGTATTTGCTACCGTAGCAAATGCTCAATGCGTATTTGCTACCGTAGCACAGTGCGTGTTTGCTACTACAAATGCGTATTTGCTACGTTAGCAAATACGCACAGCGCATATTTGCTACCTAGTAAATACGCACAGTGCGTATTTGCTACTACAAATGCGTATTTACTACTAAATACTCACAATGAGTATTTACTATGAGTATTTAAAATGAGTAAATACTCACAATGAGTATTTACTACCACAAATCGGTATTTTCTACCGTAGGACATATTAATAGTCAATTTTCACAACAGAAATCAATATATGTTTCGACTGGGCAATATACCAAAAACGGAATTTTGCTACTAATACTGAGTGTTACTTACATGGAACAATGTAGGTCTTAGGCGAAGAAATATAACTTAACATTCTTTTTACAGTTACACATGCATGCATTTTCAACTTTTCTTTTCATACAGTGTCTATATATAATTGTCAGCACGTTCTCTGTTGCCTATTCTTGAATATTACCACTCATCGAATCCCTTTTCAAGTCCCATCGTGATGTACCTGTGTTGTATGAATCAATGATAATAAAAGATATATATATTTCAACTAAAAAACTGGTCCCTTTTTAACTGAAAGTCTGCACTGATGTTTAAGGCAGATTTATCTCTAACGGTAAAACACTTTAAGCTACTTTATCTGGTAGAGGTAAATAGCCCACCAATGTGTCGCGTTATGAGATGTCATAAGATTGCGTTACATGACGTTATGTGAGTACGTAAGCAGGAAAGGCGCACGTGGATCCCTCTGCACGCTGGATAAAGAGGTTTGTAATATCCTTTACCTTGTCTAGTACTGAACTGGATCTTATTTAACCTACTTTTACTGTCGTGAGAAATAAAAACAAAACAACGATTGAGAGACAGGGTCAGAAAAGTGGCGCGGGAAATGAAAGTAAAGAAGAAGTGAATCATAACTAAATACCTTATGGTTACTGAGCCAGGGGGGCTACCCATTTTGTTGTGCATGCTTTCTCTGTAGTTAAAAAGAATGCGTTATAGCATGAGAGTAACACACTCGTTATTTGGTTACGTTTTGTTCTAAACAAAGTCCACAGGAAGTTTTTTTTTTTTTTTTTTGGCAGGTTAGGTCGGCTTTTATCGGCTTATCTTTAACAGTGATTTAAAAGTCCTTTCATTAGTTGACTAACAGCGTCATTGATGAATTCGCATTAAATCTACGCCATGTTGATCACTGAAACGCGCTA
>NC_142523.1:33835509-33850509 GCF_964205215.1 Stylophora pistillata | reverse complement strand
TTTGCTACGCTTGTCGAACAGAACACGCGGTATTTCCCTTCACAATGCTTAACATTCTCTGTGTTTCAGTATAGCTGCCAAAAAAGAAGTGTAAATTTAAGCTGCACATCAACAAAACACATTTTAAAGTTGTTTGCACGATGAAAAAATGCAAAAGGAGAAAAGGTAGCAAGTAGGCAGGCAACAATCTAAAGAGAAAGAGAAAGAGAGAGAGAGAGAGAGAGAGAGAGAGAGAGAGAGAGAGAGAGAGAGAGAGAGAGAGAGTGAAAGAGAGAGAGTGAAAGAGAGAGAGAGAGAGAGAGAGAGAGAGAGAGAGAGAGAGAGAGAGAAAGAAAGAAAGAAAGAAAGAAAACGAGCTGAAGTAATATGATAATATTCTTATCGACCGGGCCTCGACCAGGCCGGACGAAAAAATATTTAACTCTCAGTCAGAAATAAGGACGGGCCCGGCATGACCTCAAGGCAAATATTTTCTGGTGCGGCCCTTGTACTCAGTCCATAAGGTCGTACACTACTTTAAATTTTAAAGCCCCAGAGCAGTAACTGAGACCCGCCCATTTTACTTTGACTGTTTAAGTCTAACTGAAGTGACCAAATGTGACAGTGTGTGGATGTAGCGTTACCTTATCTTGTCCGTCGGTCCTCCATGGGTCATATTAAACGGATTATAATGGCTACCAGTACTCTGGCACCCTGAAAAACATTCATCGATATTTCTCATTTTAAACCCATAACGAATTCTTTAAAAGCCGTCTTGGGCGCAAGGAAAGGGGATTTGTTGTGCACCGTTATTAAATCTCGATCCCAGAATCCTAATTCCTTTGACAAACGTTTGCTCCCCTAGAGAAGGGTTAATGGAGTGCTCTTGGAGCGAGATTGGGCTTTACTTTGACAGCGGTTAAACGTCAGGCACGCGCATATGGATCAATTTGCCGAGCGCAGACAAGTGCATGGAAATCTGCGAAAGGATACAAAAGTGGAGAAAAGAGAACTTAAAACTTCGAACACATAACTTACTTAGTTATCAAAATTCTCTTGATTTACCATAAACTTTTGAGCTTTGCACAAACCTTTAGAGGTGCCATGCTGCAGGTTGAAGGCGTAGCTTAATGTTCGCACAAGCGCAGAAGTTTGACCCTTGTGCGGTTCCAAGCACATGCGCTGTAGAAGCTTAAGTCTACGCGTGCAGCTCCTACGCTCACATGGTATTGGATAATAATAATAATAATAATTTACATTTCTAAAGCGCTAAAATTATAAAATATTCTAAAGCGCTTTACAACATTATTAACTACAAATATTAAAATGATAAACGACAAAATATCAAAACAAACTGTAAGCCAGCTTGAATAGATGTGTCTTAAGCTTTGACTTAAAAATCGTTACACTTGGACTGTTTCGAATTTCAAGCGGCAGTTCGTTCCACAAAAAAGGTCCAGAACGGGCAAAGGCACGATCACCAAAGGTCTTAAAGTTAGTTCTTGGGACCTTAAGGAGACCCTGATCGCAGGAACGTAGCTGATGACCCTTGACACTGTGTGGCTGCAGATATTCTTTTATGTATAGTGGGCCTTGGTTATTTAAAGCTTTATAAATTAAGAGTAACAACTTAAAATGGACGCGATAAGCCACAGGAAGATCGAATCTAACATGGGCTGATACAAAAGCTATGTGTAATCAGCTGCATTTCACCAACTTACTGTGGTAAAGATATCTGCCAGTAACTACACACTTCCTTAAAAATTAGAGAAGAACATATCAACTTAGAGATGGTGAGTTTTCCTCTCTCATCATCTCTTTGCCGGATGATGTATCGATAACGTACGGAGAAGCTAAAAATTAAACGCTGTCGGGAATAAAATAGTTATAAGCGTACCCTGTGTAAAAGTATCGCCGAACTCATGAATATGGAAGCCGTGGGGACTGTTTGGAGGAAGATTTTCCAAGTAAAGAGACATGGTTGTATTGCCACCTGATCGCTGAAAGGAGTAAATGCATGAATGAATAAATGAATAAATGAATAAATAAATTGTTAAATAGATTAATAACACTTAAATAATGATTAATACACCTAGTAACCAAAGATTAGTACCAGTTTTTTACCTATACAATGCGACATTCGCTATCATCTTTCCTTTTTTTTTTGTTTTTGGTTTGATTTAAATTTGTATTTTCTGTTTTGCTCTTTTTATATGTTGCATAGGCTAGAGGTCTAGAACGCATAATAAAAAAAAAGATGAGGGGACTGGAGAAAGACGCGTACTTCGTTAACACTGGACTCTTGATGCAAAGACAACAGTTTCAAAAGCCCTCGTTCCTTTTGGTCACGTGGCCAGTAATTAAGTGTAAACGAATGACGCTGGAGACGAGATCGGTATAAAGCACGAAAATGGTATTTCTTCCCACGAGCACTTACGCAGGCTTCTGGAATGAAGCGCGGGAAGAACACGGCAACATTGTTGCCGAGTTCGGAACACAAGCAAGAACATCCCCTCGCGTTAACCAGCGGTCAGAGCAAAGTGAACAGCAAGAACGTTGCATTAAGAAACTCTCCGTGTGTTTGTTCTAGATATTATTCGATACATCAATGAAACCAATGTTCGTCACCAGTTCACCTACCGGTTGCACTATCCTGACTAATCCCGAAACGTAGCTCACGACTCCGGGAGGGGGTTGGCTAAACTCACCGGGAGGGGGTTGGCTAAACTCACCGGGAGGGGGTTGGCTAAACTCACCGGGAGGGGGTTGGCTATTAGGGATGATAAAACTCATGGCTTTTACCATAAGTTCACCTGAAACATGGAAAAAGAAGGAAAATTGTTCTGAAATGTTTCTTCTTCCTTCCTACTCTTATTTATGCGGCGAAAATGACATGTCATGCAAGTAACTTTGGCTTTCAAGTAACCCTTGGACAGTGGATTAAAAAAAAAAAAATAAGTAAATAAAACCGACGTTTAAACATAGCCCTAAAGATTTGTTACTAGAACAGCAGAAGTGACATTTGTCACGCAGAGAATTTGGCTTGCTACGCAGCCTTTGAACGGTTGATGAGCAATGATGATTACCGACTGGCAAGAAAAAAACTAGAAATTTCAATTTAAAGGACTGCAATATCTCTCTGCAAAGTTTAATTTAGTATTTGTGCACACGCAGTGTGTCTGTTCGCTCTGTTGTATTGATTTGGTTTTTGTCATTAGTTGTAAACTATAAAATAACAGATAATACCTTCAAAGGTGTCCCTCGATACGACTACACGAGAGGCAGCTGCTGCCAGCATCATTAATCCACAGGCGAAGAGAAGCATCATGATGTTTTGACTGGAACTACAAACATTTTGGAAATAATGAATGACGCCTCTTCTGAGAGAAAACCATTTCGACGATGGCAACGAGAACGTGGCAAAACAAAAGAATTAATTAACAGAACAAAAGGTCAGAACGTGCGTTGTAAAACTTTGTAAATTTCGAGCCTTCCTCTGCAAAACGACAACGTGAAATCACCAAAATTTGCTTGGTCAGAGAACGGGAACCCCGATGGAAGACTATTTAAGTTTCTATTGTTAGACGCTGCTCCCATACTAAATTATGCTCAAGTTGAGGTGTGGCGCTATAAGAGACGGTAGACACATCCAGCTATTAGCGAAATTCGAATTTAAAATATAAGTTCATTTTTAAATCTACGTCTTCCGTAACGCTGCCGTCGTGACTGTTAGATGGCTCTGATAAAAACAACGACAGCAAACAAGCTTGCTCTTCTTTGTTTAGCTGTTTCCTTTAAGTTCCTTTGTGTTACCACGTTGGTAAATTTTTAGAATAAACTCACATAGCGGAAGAGAGTCCACAACGACCTCTACCGGTGAAATGATGAATTTTGTGGAATAAAAGGTTTGGGGAAGCGATTATCAAAAGTGACACACGAAACGCGTGCAGTGGTCACGCCCCCCACAACCAAAACATTCGCTAGTTTTATCTAGCAGCATGCTATGTCGCTTGCCTCATTGTGCAACAAAAGGAAATAAAGAAAGGACAATAAAAAACAGAAATAACTGCTACGCCCCGGCGGGGAATATGGTGTTTGGTAGCACGCACCCGTTCAGGACAACAAAGGAGAGCCTAGTATATGTAGATTACGAAAGAAGAATTCTAAAAAAAGTCAACGTGGTACGTGGTACGACCCGAAAAATGCACGTCACCCAAAAATGTGGGATTTCCAAGGGGATGAAATTAAATATGTTTCTAAAGTTTTATCTACTTTCGCTGTTTTATCCTGCCAATCCACATGTTTAAATTCAACGAACATTTTTAAATACTCGCAGACAATTTTTTTTTAGCAGGGGAACACATCTTAAAGTGCTACTGAAACGAAATTTTCGTATCTGAAATATTTGCTCTAACCTGTAGTTTTGAATATGCTGATCATCATGAGATAATTTGCTTTGGCCAAAAAGAAGCGAAAGATATCTTTTTTAACCGTTCAAATCAAAAATTTTACACAAAACCGTGTCCGGGCCCTGGTACCGAGCGAAATGGATTGATGACGTCACTGGTTGTGTTCAGTCCGATAGCGTGGTTTATTTCACTCACTGTTTGTTTGTATTCGGGGGCGAAGGAGATAGCAGACATTGAAGTTTTATCAAGTGAATCTTCTTCTGAACGAAGCGAAGTTGTCTCCAGTAGCGAAGAGGAAGATGGTGGCGTAAAATGGGGTTGACAGGCCTACACGACTCCCAAGCGTGTGTTTAGAGTAGCATATTCAAAGTTTAGCCCTCACGAGTATGTCTTTGAGCGACCGCCCTCTTTTGTAAGATACGAGCGGCGGATTTTTGTATAGTTCGCTCAGTAGTGGTTGTGTTTCTATTAAATGCCAGTTTTTCATGAGAATTTGCTTTTATGTGCGGCACTGAGTACACACATCAGGGATTGCGTCTTTTTCGAATCGTTCGCCTTTGTAGATGTACAGCTATTTTTTTTACTGTCTCGATCGTTAAGTTGTCTGGATTGCTTTCAGCTTGCGCCACGCGCGCTGATTCGATCGTACTACAGTTCTTAGTGTTCAGTGTTCCAGCCGTTTTGGCTCGTTTTCTTTTCTTTATTTCGGTATTAAAACGACCGATTTCACGTTCATAGAAGCACATGATCGCCTTTACTGTTTCTTGCTCCGCGTTGTTAAGGATTTGCTTTATCTCATTTTTTAAATCCTCGTCTGCTCTTATTTTGGCCCTCGCCCTATATTGTAGGGATTCTGGGCATGTTCTGCTAGGCATTTGGTACATAGGGATTTGTTCGTTATCCTCAGACTTGCCGAGTAGATCATCTTCAGTGGCGGTGTCGTATGAGGCTTCCATGTTTTCTTCATTCTCTGAATGGCATTGCTTTGGCCCGAGGCGTTTAGTAGCCCATCTGCCGTTATAATGTCTTTCGAAATTTTCTGTAGATGGTCAGGCAAGACCGCGGTTTCGATCCTACTCTTGTGGATCTCGTCAGTTGCCGATTAACTAAACAGACTGGTAGAGATTCGTTCTCGGTATCAGTCGGGAATTTTGCTTCCTATCCAGGCGAACCTCTCGCAGATAGCCAAGATGCCGATGTGGCCGCCGATGAATAAGACGAGGATGGCATTTTGCCCGAAATCCTCTTTTTCGGCCTCCCAACATGCAAGCCACACTCCATGCTTTTACCCTTCTTTCACAGAAGTACACAACCAGAGACGTCACAGGGCTGTTTTGGCCGCGCCAAGATGGCCGCCAATTTTGATCTCAGCCGGTCAACTTCGAATGCTTAAAAATGTACTTTCCGGTATGCGTTGGCCCAAAAAAAGTACACAGCGTTTGCAAATAACGTTCAAACTCTATTATGTATATAAGAACGATCCTTCGCAGTAAAGCACTATTTGAGCAATAGTGGAAATCAGACCTGAAAAAAATTTCAGGCCTGTACGGGATTCGAACCACTGACCTCTGCGATACTAGTGCAGCGCTCTACCAATTGAGCTAACAAGCCAACTGGGAGCAGGCCATCAAATTAATTCGATATAAACCCGTAGATGATAAATCGAACAACAACAAACATATGAAACATATGAGTGAACTGCGGTTATGAGACGTATATAAGAACGATCCTTCGCAGTAAAGCACTATTTGAGCAATAGTGCAATTTATCATCTACGGGTTTATATCGAATTAATTTGATGGCCTGCACCCAGTTGGCTTGTTAGCTCAATTGGTAGAGCGCTGCACTAGTATCGCAGAGGTCAGTGGTTCGAATCCCGTACAGGCCTGAAATTTTTTTCAGGTCTGATTTCCACTATTGCTCAAATAGTGCTTTACTGCGAAGGATCGTTCTTATATACGTCTCATAACCGCAGTTCACTCATATGTTTCAAACTCTATTATATTGCAAAAATCTCGGATATGAAAATTACGTTTCAGTAGCACTTTAAGGAAAATGGCAAGATTTTCTCACAGCCCAAGTTATGCAAAGAGAACTCAATGAAAAAAACAATACCTTTGACATTACGGATCTGTCCTTTAGAATAATATGCAATTGCACAGAAATCTTTCTAAAAATATCTGTTCCACAGAAATCTTTCCATGAAACTTATGTATCTAAGAAACATAAACTACTCCACAGAAACTTCTTTCATACTGGCTAACAGCTGAAGAAACAAACCTATTTCAATGCACAAACGAACGATAAGCAATTGCAACAGACGACAGTTCGTAAGTTTTTTCAGTTGGCACGGGTCAAATTCGGTGACCTTTCTTGATGTGTTTAGATACACGAAGGCGGATATTTTTTTTTACGCCTCTAATAATTTACCTTCTCCAACGATTGCATAGCTTTGAGTGGAGCCATTCATTCGATCAAAAATCACAGAAAACGGAACTGAACTGAAAGTAGTGCAGCTATTTACTAAGGAGATAAAAAAAGCTAAAAAGAAGAGAAGTTTCGTTAAGCATGCCTTTACAGATTGAGAAAATGGTTCTACCATTGCTGAACTCAGTCCTCAGATGTGATCGAAGCAAAACTTTAACGAGCCTCTCCAACGTACTTCCTAAACCAAACCTGAGGCAATATGCGCAAGGAAATCGAAGTATGCAACCAAGTGTACCAGTATGTTGCGCCGTCAAATGACATTTTATCTTTGTAGTAAAGCCTTTGTAAACGTGTAGTTACAGTCTTACGCTAAAAAATAATATAATTTCTCCGTTATGAAGGCGTTTGAGGAAAACTGAAGATGCTCAAAAGGCCTATCTATCGCGGAAGTATTAAATACAACACGCACAGTTTAACGACATTTGCTCGCAAAAGGTTTCAGTAGCTGATGTCACAGTTTTCGTCTGCGAGAGAAGGTAGCTGTTGCGTTCCTTAGAGATAGAAGCCTAGAAGGTAAAAGAATAAACTGAACTCTTACCTTTCTCATGAAGAGCAGCACTAAAATTGCTGAAATAAATAATTTCGCTCTTGTTCAGCTGGGTTTCGTGCGTAGATGACGTAAGTAGTTTTCGATACTTCAGAACGTACACCAGGAAACTGGGTCGAGTACGGTATGTTATCAATCAAATAATTTATTTACTTATGTTTGCCGTTACATCTAAATTACAACGAGCAAATCTAACAAAAATCTTGAGGTTTGTAAACTTAGGTTTCCTCACAAAGGACGAGTCATGATTTATGCCTGGGGGGAGAGGGGTTGTGGAGGAATTTGGGGATCACATGGTTTTCAGGGGAACGGAGGGGGATTAGTCATCGCTAATGGAGCATAAGGGGGTGTGTGTTTTCCATAGAAAATTGACTGCCAATCAACCAGGAGTCCGGACAGGATAGGGTAATTTTGTTGTAACGAAACCAAAATCCTCCAGCTTCTTCCCCCCCCCCCCCCGCCCAACCAACCAATCCCTAAATAAACCTTGACAAAATATAGGCGGGAGACCATAATGAGCTCCTAATATAGTAAACAACGCGTTGACAAGCCATATCATCATCCATAGTGGAATCATCAGTTATTAAGAATAGATATTAAAATTTCTAAGGGTTCCTAAGAATAACGCAAAAGTGTGAAACAGCAGGTTTCTTCATTTGAGACAATTTATCAGGTAGGGAACGCACCCTCGGACACTAGTGACCGCTATTTTGGTACAAACGTAACAGATAATAATTAAAAGAAATTAAACGAAATAAGACAAACCACGAAACAACATTTGTCTGTTTTGCTTTTTCATTTTTCTGTTGAACGTAGGACGTTGAACTACAACAGCAAGCCTTTAATTCATGAAAATAAGTACCTCGGGACTGAAAAATAATTTCCGTCGACGCCTACATTTAATCGATAAAAATAGGAAGAAGGTTTGAACCGGTTTTAGTCATTTTCTTCTGTGTGGACTGATTTGATCGTAGTTACGAAACCAAATATTTTGGGTGCGATTTCGAAAAGACTTTTTATGGTAGGCGAAAATTTATACAAAACCTTAAAGGAGAAATTTCTACGGGTCTGTAAAAAATCCTAAAAACTTCAAACAGGAGCAAAAATCTCTGACTTGACTTTTCGACAACAAGCTTTTCCTAGTGAAAATTGATTCGACCCCTCCCCTCTCCTAAACAACAATTGAAAATGAATGCAAATTTCTGCACATCAATTTTCTGTTTCCTATGAAATGTTGAGCAAACTTATAAATATTAATTCCAGTTTAATTGAAATAGGCTTAATTGCTATTACTACTACACGCGTTCTCAAGAGAAAATTATGACCATTATTTTCTCTTGGTGTTCTTGAGTGTCTCGGTGGCTTATAAACCGATAATAAACCATAATGATTTTATTTTTACATTCAACTCACATAGAGCAATAAAATTTTGATATCAGCAAAGTCGTGACTGAAAAACAAGGAATCTTTGAGTTGCAGATAAGTGTCTTTTCCTTTCAGCTTTTACAGCAGTCTCTGCGTTAATTCCTTTCTTCATTAAACACGAAAATATGGTGACAACGAAACTTCGATTTTTTGTTAACCGAACAGACGAATTATTATGAGGTTCCGACATCTGGGTCTTGTTGGCCTATTTTGACGGGCGCAAGTCGGATGATGCCGCATCCCAAACGATCGCCCGCGTTACCGGTCTTCAAACTCTCAACCTGAAGTGGCCCAGTCCCTTGACCGAAGTCATCTATCTTTTCATGTATCTGAGAAAGAAACAAAAGAAATATCCCAAAGAAATGAATACTCAGTTCCAGTCACTAAATGTTCTGAGCGGTCAGAACATTGATTAAAGAAGAAGATCTGATAATGGCAGTAATAAATGACGTTGGATGAAGAATTAACTTATTAAATTATTATTAAAAGAAGATTTAAAATTAAAGAAATCGTTAATAATAATTACATCATTATTAAATGAGGATTTAATAATGATGATGATGATCACGTTGACTGATCACAATATCGATGTTGATGAACGGACTACAGACGTGAGCTGAATGCATCTCCTCCTCGGAAATTACATTTGATATATTTGCTAAATTTAGCTTACCACAAACGCTCTTCCAACAACTGAGAAGGGTCCGAACAGAGGGACGCGAGGATCAACGAGTACTGCATTAATGACTCCTTCTTTATCAGCAACCACGTTTCCTAAGTCCCCCAAGTGACTGAGAACAGAAAGCAGTTTTCTACTTTACACTCCGAATAAAACGAAACGTAACAACAGTTGTTAATCACAGTGTAAAAAAAACAAAAAAAGAACAGTAATTTAAAGATATCGTCATAACTGCATTACCGTATTTTATCTTGAGGTGCACCATGTGTCATATGTAACGGGTTGTAGTGACTTCCGGTGCTCTGGCACCCTGAAAATAACGTCATGTGACCAGTGTTAGTCTCAGTTTTATAATAATCAGTGCTCCGTAGCGTATAATTAACAGAGCACAGGGCTCACACTTGATGGTCTTTATTTTTGTGTGGGAACTGAATCGAAAATGAGGTCCATAAAAACGACAGAAATGAACAAAACCACCATCCAGCTATTTTGATCGAACAAGCTTACTTAAATGAATCGAAAAGACTAGCTTAAGTTTTCTTTGAGTTCTTTTTCCTCAAGATGGGACAAGTAGAGGAGCGCTTCTTCTCTTAAGCTTGCGCAAGACTCGCCTTTCACGCTCACCTCGCGTTCCCTTCGGGTTTGCCTCGCGTTCAACTTGCGCTTACCTCGCACTTACCTCGCCCGACTGAAAACGTACAAACGGAGGCCCATTCTGCGGGCTATCATGCAATACGTGCTGCATTAGTTCATTGCCACAAGACCAGGCAAACTTACCGTCTGACAAAGTATCTCCGTATTCATGGATGTGAAATCCGTGTACGGTGTTGGGAGGAAGACCTTTTATGTGAATGTGCATCGTAGTAGGACCTAATCCTAATGGCTGCACCAAAATAACAAAGAACAATTTGAGAACAACCAACAATTAACATGTAAAATTCCATTTTTGTGAGACTTTTCTTTCATACAACAAGACATTCCACGTTGTAGGATATTCCAAAAGCGTGAAATATCGGGTCAAACTCGGCAGACTTCTTGGGCTAAAGGTCGTTCGTATTCTGTTGTTACACTCACTCACTCACTCACTCACTCGCTCACTCACTCACTCACTCACTCACTCACTCGCTCGCTCACTCACTCACTCACTCGCTCGCTCGCTCACTCACTCACTCACTCGCTCGCTCGCTCACTCACTCACTCACTCACTCGCTCGCTCACTCACTCACTCACTCACTCGCTCGCTCGCTCACTCACTCACTCACTCAACAGGACAACATTATGACTTCGCCTCCACAGGCGACCGTTGCCACAAAAAGACAAATTTACGCTTGTGAATATATGAAAATCATATATATGAACTGCGGTTAATTAAAGGAACTATGAGAGATCGATCTTCGCAGAAATGAACTGTACAGGCCTTAGTTTCACTACTGTTCAAGTAGTGTTCATGTCTGCGAAGATCGATCTCACATAGAAAAAAAATGTTTTCAATGGTGACGTCATCCATGCTTCTATCCCATAATAGAGCATAGGTAAGAACCAATCAAGATGCCTATGATTCAGCTTACTAAATTTCGTTCGAATCAGTGCCCCCTCCTGCAAAAGATTTCCGTTTAGGACCTCATCTGAGAATAAAAATCACTAAGTCTTAATTAGCGGGCAAAGCAACAAATTGAAAGTAAAAATTGAACGATGGGCCTTTCTAGAACAAAATTTTCTGAGATTGGTCAGCAATGTGTTTAATGTAAACCGCTGGTCAAGGTTATTTTGATTCGCGGTCGAAGGTGTCGGACACTCGGCACTAGTCCTCCTTACCGGTTGAGTCATCATCACTTTCCCTCTAACTGGCGTTTCAGTCCCGGGAGGGGGCGCGGAGTTAGAAGTAATATAACTGAAAGCTGTCAATAGCACTTTTTCTGAAAAGCAAAAAAGGAACTCAGACGAACTGGTAGTGATACAGTTTTAAAATCTTGCAAGAATGTTTACCGTGAACGAATGCTGCAGTTTCGTTTCATCAGCGTCAAAACTTGCTGGCTTATTTTTGCAGAAAGACACCTTACGTCATTTCACTTATGAGATTCTTTTCTTTCCGTGGCTCGTTCTTGTTATGTTAGATCATTATAAGAAAAACAGTGACAGCTACCTGCAACGCTTTTAACACCTTTGCTGTTTACTTCCGCGACAGCTGTTGTCAACAGCACAAATCCACAGGTAAAGAACAGCATCGTGCCGTCTTCCTGAAAACAAAGCAGGACCTAAGATGATTCAATTTACTCTAGAATATTTTTGCGAGTCAGTTTTAACTTTAAATCAAGAGAAAATAAGCGGACTCTCTTGTCCAAATTAAAAATCCATCGATTTGCGCGGTAATGGGAGTAAGCTATGAGTGCATATATTCATTATGGGATGCGCGCGTTAGAGAGGGCGACAAAAACAAATGTTTTTCGAGGTGTGCTGGAATTCCACGCGGGACTCATTCAAATTGTGTCCTTTTCCAAGATTTCGCACGCTACCTTCAACTTGTAACCTTGTTCTTGGCACTGCGTTTTTGGCTAAACCCGTCTAACACAATAAGTTATTGTGAGGTTTTTACAACTGATACATGTAAAGCGAATTAATAACGATCAGCAGTAGAATTGTAAATGGCAAAATTAATTAGTTTTTCTCTGAAGAATGGTTGATCATCTTAACTGAGGCATCAGCAGCTAAAAGTTTCTAATGGCTGATCATATATATTGTTGTAACATAGAGCTGCCCTATGAAAGACAAGAATGTAGAATCATCACAACTTGCGTGGTCTAAAAACAAGAACTGTGACTGCGAATTATTTACGTCTCTATTTGGAATTCAACGCTACTAACATATATCATGCTGAAATCTCCATCCGGCACCCTTTGACACATCCAGCCATTCGCGCAATTCATTAGAAAAATTTTAGTTAATCTTTTTTAATCGGCGTTTTCCTAGGTGTTTCCGTCCTTTCTGCTTAGTATAGGTAATCGCATGGGGCCGAGTAAAATTAAGGATTAAAGTGCACCTACACTCAAAAAATTTTTTTCGCTTAACGAAGTAAGCTTATTTTTTTGAGTATTTCTGCGCAAAAATTTTTTTATTTGCTCAAATCTTCAATTTTCTATGCCCAGTCAAAATACGGAAAATCGGCCGCCATCTTGCCCCACGACCGAGTTTAAAGAAGAATGGCTCTAGCGGGTAATGTGACGTCAAATCGAGATCACGAAAGTCTGCATCTCACACATTTTTACTTGTTTGGGAAGATTGTCGTCGATATCGTCCGAAATATGCCGACTAGGTGTGTTGTATGAAGATTGTATGGAGCGCGATACCCTCTTGCAAATTTCGCACGTTGCTACATCCTTCTACAACACACTTAGTCGGCATATTTTCGGACAATTATCGACTACAACCTTCCCAAACAAGTGAAAATGTGTGAAAAGCAGACTTTCGTGTTCTCGATTTGACGTCACATTACCCACTAGAGCCATTCCTCTTTAAACTCGGTCGTGGGGCAAGATGGCGGCCGATTTTCCGTATTTTGACTGGGCATAGAAAATTGAAGATTTGAGCAAAGAAAAAAATTTTTGCGCAGAAATACTCAAAAAAATAAGCTTACTTCGTTAAGCGAAAAAAATTTTTTGGGTGTAGGTGCACTTTAATATCACGCGTGTTTTCGGAAGTTGCTGAAATTGCCCGAGTCGCGCAGCGACGAGGGCAATTTCTGCAACTTTCAAAAGCACAAGTGATATTAATCGTTAATTTTACTAGGAACCATGTGATTACTTGTTTATTATATAAGGGGTAAAATGTTTTCTTACTGATCTCGCGCAAAACGGGACGCCATTGTTACAAAACAAACATAAATTTTTTTACCTTGGCAGCCGTTGCTAAGCGATTTTCAGCCAATCATTTTCAAGTAATTTTGCCCGGGGCAATTACAAAAATTAAGAAAAAATGCCCTCTGTCTTGACCAATCACAATTCAGTGATTTTGCCCCTTATATGATAAACCTTCAGGTTATGATCGTGATGTTGGAAACGTTTCTTTATCACTAATTTCTATAAGTCCTGTTCATGGAAATAAGTTATATTTCTGCCTGTTAACAGGGAGGCACCCTCGCCGAATGAAAAAGGCGCCCAATAATCAATCATGGTTCGTCCCCGTTTTTGATTAATAAGACCATGCTCTTAAGTCTCGGCGTCCGCGCGCTCAACCAGAAAGTAATAGTTAATGCGTGCTGTTTTCAAACCCTTTAACTACAGGTTGTTTAATTTGCCGAAATTACGATAAAGTTGACTGTAAGTTTTTACTGGAAGTACAACAACGGAATACACAAACGAATTCAAGATGTGAGAATCTTTCAACTGTTGCACGTGTGAGGTGGTTATATTGTGTTAACTACGGTTTATACATGTTGTACGGGTCTTGATAAGCTTTTATTCAAGTATAATTCAATTTTTCACTTCTCAAATAGCTCGGTCACACTATCGAGCGCGGGTTTTTACTTTGAGTTTTAATCACTTTTGCACAAGTAATGAACGAAGGCTTGGACAGGCTGAAGATTTACAAGGACACGAAAGACTGATTATGCAAATTTAAGCCGGAAATTGGCGAATAAGCAAGTACCTCGGGAAAACAACAAACAGAAAAATCTTCGCTTCTTAAAAGATCATTTTCGCACGAACATTAGCTTTTGCAAACTAGGAAGGTACGTGATTAATTGTTTCTCAACAGATTGAAATAAAAAACTTCAAATTAACAATTGGTTCATGCTTTAGCGTGCACTATCGAGTTATGGAGCACGCGGGAAGTTTCGAGAGCACGAAAGAAGCGTAAGAGTTGCCCGAGGCGATAGCCGAGGGCAACTCTAGCTTCTTGAGTGCTCTCGAAACTTCCCACGTGCTCCATAACTCGATAGTGCACAGCTGAAAGCATGAACCAATTGTTTTAGAACATAGCCGGTAGAATTGTGCATCAAATCCGACGCGAAAAATGGACAACAATATCAGTGAAGCGAATCGTGATGGCGTTGATGCCGAGTCTCCTTTTCCTTTGTTTTTCTCTTTTTCTGCCTCATTTAAGAACTCTTTTCGGACTAGTAGGTCGAGTTTCTGTTTGTATCCATTATTGTCGCGAAATATATTATTTTTCCCGCGCTAACAAACGGCCGCTCGCGCGAAAAAAAAATTTCTGGCGAAGCGATTTGCTGACGCTGTCAGCGTGCACTATCGGGATTTTGAGCACGCTTACAAATATTGAATTTGATTGCGCGGTTCTGCTAGCTATGTTCTAATAGTATTTAGAATCTTCCACGTTCTGTTTAAACAAAGTTTACCAAAGTTTAGCAAGCGGGGATTCAACTGAGCGACCAACTGAATCAAAGGGTAATTCAAATCAGTGTATGCTGGTATTTTGGACCAAACACCCCAAATCCAATTGAAAAAACGGACAAACTGCTT